>NW_026558365.1:0-232490 GCF_026930045.1 Uloborus diversus
CTGGCGCCTTACCGACTGAGCCATCCCGACTTCGTCAGATGCCGTATTAAATATCATAAAAACAAAAAAATGCTCCTCGTTTGTTATTGATTTGACTTTAATGAAATCCGCATTGAAATTATTAGGTAGAACCAGAAATTAATACCTCAGCCAAATCCATGTTTCTCGTTGCAGGAAAAAAAAATATGTTTAAAAAAATTTTGATTGCTAAAATAAAAAATGACACTTTTTCTAGTCAACCGTCTGATAAATGCTGAAAGCATCGATGCGTTCTTCCGGGATCGAACCCGAGACCTTTCGGTTACAGGTCTGGCGCCTTACCGACTGAGCCATCCCGACTTCGTCAGATGCCGTATTAAATATCATAAAAACAAAAAAATGCTCCTCGTTTGTTATTGATTTGACTTTAATGAAATCCGCATTGAAATTATTAGGTAGAACCAGAAATTAATACCTCAGCCAAATCCATGTTTCTCGTTGCAGGAAAAAAAAACGTTTAAAAAAATTTTGATTGCTAAAATAAAAAATGACACTTTTTCTAGTCAACCGTCTGATAAATGCTGAAATCATCGATGCGTTCTTCCGGGATCGAACCCGAGGCCTTTCGGTTACAGGTCTGGCGCCTTACCGACTGAGCCATCCCGACTTCGTCAGATGCCGTATTAAATATCATAAAAACAAAAAAATGCTCCTCGTTTGTTATTGATTTGACTTTAATGAAATCCGCATTGAAATTATTAGGTAGAACCAGAAATTAATACCTCAGCCAAATCCATGTTTCTCGTTGCAGAAAAAAAAAGTTAAAAAAAATTTTGATTGCTAAAATAAAAAATGACACTTTTTCTAGTCAACCGTCTGATAAATGCTGAAATCATCGATGCGTTCTTCCGGGATCGAACCCGAGGCCTTTCGGTTACAGGTCTGGCGCCTTACCGACTGAGCCATCCCGACTTCGTCAGATGCCGTATTAAATATCATAAAAACAAAAAAATGCTCCTCGTTTGTTATTGATTTGACTTTAATGAAATCCGCATTGAAATTATTAGGTAGAACCAGAAATTAATACCTCAGCCAAATCCATGTTTCTCGTTGCAGAAGAAAAAAAATATGTTTAAAAAAATTTTGATTGCTAAAATGAAAAATGACACTTTTTCTAGTCAACCGTCTGATAAATGCTGAAAGCATCGATGCGTTCTTCCGGGATCGAACCCGAGACCTTTCGGTTACAGGTCTGGCGCCTTACCGACTGAGCCATCCCGACTTCGTCAGATGCCGTATTAAATATCATAAAAACAAAAAAATGCTCCTCGTTTGTTATTGATTTGACTTTAATGAAATCCGCATTGAAATTATTAGGTAGAACCAGAAATTAATACCTCAGCCAAATCCATGTTTCTCGTTGCAGAAAAAAAAATATGTTTAAAAAAATTTTGATTGCTAAAATGAAAAATGACACTTTTTCTAGTCAACCGTCTGATAAATGCTGAAAGCATCGATGCGTTCTTCCGGGATCGAACCCGAGACCTTTCGGTTACAGGTCTGGCGCCTTACCGACTGAGCCATCCCGACTTCGTCAGATGCCGTATTAAATATCATAAAAACAAAAAAATGCTCCTCGTTTGTTATTGATTTGACTTTAATGAAATCCGCATTGAAATTATTAGGTAGAACCAGAAATTAATACCTCAGCCAAATCCATGTTTCTCGTTGCAGGAAAAAAAATATGTTTAAAAAAATTTTGATTGCTAAAATAAAAAATGACACTTTTTCTAGTCAACCGTCTGATAAATTCGCTGAAAGCATCGATGCGTTCTTCCGGGATGCTGAACCCGAGACCTTTCGGTTACAGGTCTGGCGCCTTACCGACTGAGCCATCCCGACTTCGTCAGATGCCGTATTAAATATCATAAAAACAAAAAAATGCTCCTCGCTTGTTATTGATTTGACTTTAATGAAATCCGCATTGAAATTATTAGGTAGAACCAGAAATTAATACCTCAGAAATTAATACCTCGGCCAAATCCATGTTTCTCGTTGCAGAAAAAAAAATATGTTTAAAAAAATTTTGATTGCTAAAATAAAAAATGACACTTTTTCTAGTCAACCGTCTGATAAATGCTGAAAGCATCGATGCGTTCTTCCGGGATCGAACCCGAGACCTTTCGGTTACAGGTCTGGCGCCTTACCGACTGAGCCATCCCGACTTCGTCAGATGCCGTATTAAATATCATAAAAACAAAAAAATGCTCCTCGTTTGTTATTGATTTGACTTTAATGAAATCCGCATTGAAATTATTAGGTAGAACCAGAAATTAATACCTCAGCCAAATCCATGTTTCTCGTTGCAGAAAAAAAATATGTTTAAAAAAATTTTGATTGCTAAAATAAAAAATGACACTTTTTCTAGTCAACCGTCTGATAAATGCTGAACGCATCGATGCGTTCTTCCGGGATCGAACCCGAGACCTTTCGGTTACAGGTCTGGCGCCTTACCGACTGAGCCATCCCGACTTCGTCAGATGCCGTATTAAATATCATAAAAACAAAAAAATGCTCCTCGTTTGTTATTGATTTGACTTTAATGAAATCCACATTGAAATTATTAGGTAGAACCAGAAATTAGTACCTCAGCCAAATCCTTGTTTCTCGTTGCAGGAAAAAAAATATGTTTAAAAAAATTTTGATTGCTAAAATGAAAAATGACACTTTTTCTAGTCAACCGTCTGACAAATGCTGAAACGCATCGATGCGTTCTTCCGGGATCGAACCCGAGACCTTTCGGTTACAGGTCTGGCGCCTTACCGACTGAGCCATCCCGACTTCGTCAGATGCCGTATTAAATATCATAAAAACAAAAAAATGCTCCTCGTTTGTTATTGATTTGACTTTAATGAAATCCGCATTGAAATTATTAGGTAGAACCAGAAATTAATACCTCAGCCAAATCCATGTTTCTCGTTGCAGGAAAAAAAATATGTTTAAAAAAATTTTGATTGCTAAAATGAAAAATGAGACTTTTTCTAGTCAACCGTCTGATAAATGCTGAAAGCATCGATGCGTTCTTCCGGGATCGAACCCGAGACCTTTCGGTTACAGGTCTGGCGCCTTACCGACTGAGCCATCACGGCTTCGTCAGACGCCATATTAAATATCATTACAGTCACAGAGGAAGATTGTGGTCTTGAACTAAAGAAGAAGGAGTTTTGAAGGATTTAAAACCAAAATTAAATAATTTGAAGGACCCTTCAGAAAAATTTCCTAAATGAAGGAGTATTGGAGGAGTTTTGAAGGAGTGTACGAACCTTGTGAAGCACTCTCCTTCCAAACGAGCGATATTCCTGTTTTATCATTGAATCAGGGAGATTTTGAAAATTGAAGCGTCAATTAAATCTTAACTTTTTTGGTTCGACCAAACAATTAAAGTTTTTGCAGGGAAATGAAATATATTCAGGCTTTTATGATAGAAACTAGGATTATTCATTTTATCATTCATAAACAAAATCATATTGTGTAATGAGTCAAATGAGTGTCAGACGCATTTGATACTACTGAAGTAGAAAAATTCAAATTAGTTTTCACACAAACCTTTCTTTTCTTTTTAAGAACAGACGAACATTATTTAGTCATTATTATTAATTTGTTGAGAATTATTGGAAAAGGAATTCATGAAAAATTCACATTTCTGTTTTATCGCGAACGTTCGTCTGGACATAACTACTGCCTCCATCTGTGTCTTACAAATTGATTACAAGTTATGTCGACAGTAGTTATTCTAAGAATGTAGCGTCTCTTACCTTTTACTTACCAGATGATGAGGGAAAGCAATCGTCTTTTCCCTCGCTTCAGTGCTTGAGCTCCGCTAAATTTTATTTCAAAATAAAGTACATACTTAGCACATATTTAAGCAGAATACAATAATGCAATAATTTCCTTGAACATTGGTCACAATTTTAAGTATTGCAAATTTTGGATTTCTTGACAGTAAGTTCTTGACCTTGTTTTAATACAACAGCATCACTTGGTTCACATACAGTAGCTCAGCGTTTACTCTAAGCTAACAGAAAGGCGCAGGAAATGACATCAGTTAGTATTTCATAATTAATCAGGTGGGCCTTTGCAGAACATTGGATAAAAGTTTTGTAGAACTCTTTGGACGTTTTCGTTCCATCGGCAAAAAGTAAAGAAATGGCGCGTATGTGCCGTCACAAGATATCGCAAACCACGACTAAGCGATCACCTCTGGTCTTCATAGTTGAATATCAATCTTCCTACGAACCAGAGTCAGAGACATCACTTGGTACTGGTTACAATGCAGCTTAAAATGGTTTTCAGTGTGGATTCTTTCATCCTCAGTCACTAAAGAAAACAAACAAACCATTAATACATGCCTAAATGGTCACAGTACCTTCCAAACATTTTTTTAAATTTAAGTAAATTTTATATTTCTTCGCCATTTTCTAAACCATATTTTCTAACCATAACATGCATACTTATTTCGTAATCAATAATTTATTTTTAAAATTTGAAAATATTGTCTACTTTTTTAAAAATTCAAAAACTGAAGAAAATTTCAATTTTTTGAAATCTTTAAGACTTTTTTATTTTTGCACTAATCAAATTTTTTTTTTTTGGTTAAACGATCACTATCATCATCTTTAAAAATCTGTGCATTCATTTGCTTATGAGTTTATTAGAAAATTTTCTGTGGTTAATTATGTAAAAAAATAAAAGTTAAAAAAAAAAAAAATTGGTTTTTAAAGGTTTAACATGCTCTAAACATTTGAGTAATTTATAAAATGCTTATCCAATGCTATATATATATATATATATATATATATATATATACACATATATATATATATATATATATATATATATATATATATATATATATATATATATATATACATATATATATATATACATATATATATATACATACATACATACATACATACATACACACACACACACACACACACATACATATATATATATATATATATATATATATATCAACGCACAGCCAATACTGCTGAAGCCTCAGACTTGAAATTTGGCAGGCATGTCCACATGATTATGAAAGCATCCGCTAAGAAAGTTTTTTTCGAAATATCGATTAGTTGAGGAGAAATTCATTAAAGCCCCATAATGTCTGTGAAATTAAAACCTGTCATTGAAATTTAAATCCCTTATTTTTGGAGTCTTTCCTCCGTTCAAATTATTATTCAGTACTTCATCTCAACTTTTGGTCGAAAACGAGTTTTAAATTTGATATTGTTTTTGTTTCTCACGTGATTCTTCGAGACTTTACTCAAATCAAATAATAATGTTTCTGTCTTTTGCTTTCATTTTTCAAAACTAGAACCGAAGTTTTTAAGAACATCATCACAGGCGGACTATTCTTTTAAATTTAGAAGAGTGCAGTTTCCTGTAAAAGTTTGCTTTGCAATAACCGTTAATAAGTCACAAGGACAGACATTAAAAGTAGCAGGGATCGATTTTGGAGAAGACATTTTTTCACACGGCCAACTTTATGTAGCTTACTCCAACGTCAGTTCATCAAGCAGCTTAATAATTTTAGCACCAGGGGAAAAAAAATTACATATTAATTTGAATTTTTGGCACCTCGAATTCAAATTATGTTTTTCGCAATCACGAGCGTGTGTGTTTGTGTAGGCGCATGTGTGTGGGTGCGTGTGTGTGTATGTATGCATGTGTGTGCGTGTTGTGTATGCAGTGCTGTGTGTGTACGCGCGTGTGTGTAGGCGTTCGTGTGTGTATGTATGTAGGCATATGTGTTTGTTTCTGTGTGCAGGCATGAGTGTATGTATGTGTGTGTGTTTGTGTCTGTGCGCAGGCATGAGTGTGTGTATGTGTGTGTAGGCGTGTGTGTGTATGCTTGTGTGTGTAGGATATGGACACATCCTGGAGACGTTTTCCCAAGAGCAGCAGCATCGTCAGGCCGGCCGACGCGACGGTGGTGCTATCAGAGAGTGCTGGTGGGAAAATAAAATGATAGGACGCCAAAACAGTCAAATGAGAACAATAAGCAATCGTGATTGCTCAAAAAAACTAGAAATGTTGTATACAAAGAAGTTCTTGCTTAAACATAGGTATAACAATAAAATGTGGATGGCCTGTGTTTGCAAAGATAATCAATACTTAAAAAAAAAAAATCGTTAATAACAGTTGAAGATTTCGTTAAGGACAAGGGCATACATATATGGAGTCCAGAGGTCCCGGGATCCTCTCAAAATTAGAAAAAAATATAGGTAATAAGTAATTATTATAGGAGATTTTTGAAACTAGGTGGCCCAATCACTGTTAACCCGTGCTAATTCCATTACCCGAGCAATGTCGGGTACGGGAATGCTAGTCAATTATAAGAAATAAAGTATTATGAAAGCTATATTTTAACATCGCTCATTCATTAAGCTAATATTCTTCGTGTTGCATTTTGGAAATATACTCAATTTGGTCTTCTAATTTGCAACAGGAACAAATTGTATTTGCCAATTACCAATAAAATATCCACTGAAGATGGTATTAAATAAATTTTGAACTTGTAAATGCACGAATCTGATGGAAAACAAAATTAGATTTCTTTTTTCGGCATCCGCGAATGTAGGACTTGTTTTCTTTAGTTTAATGATCTTGAAAATGCCTACTTCTTTTAATTGGCGAATAACATTTACTATTAGGTGAGAAAGAGGCTAAAAGTTCCGATTTTCAAAGCTCAAAATTTGTTATGAAAACTTAATTAAAATCCAAACTTAGTATTTCGAAATTAAACTTGAGTATGACATAACCCTTTGATGCTAAGATTGTTTTTTGAGTTGTGTTACGTAAGATGTTTTTTATAATTAATTTTTTCCTATTCCTATTCCTATTGAGAGTCACAACTGACTACAACTGTATTTATGTCGAGGAACTGCATACTAAGTGCCTTGCCTCCATTATTTTTATATACCTACAGGTGGCAACACCATCACCGGATCGAACAGTTAATGAGAATTTAGAACTAGTCCAGGAGCTAATAGCTACCTGGTCCCAGCACCCCCAGCGGTATCGTTTCACTTGGAGGACATTGAGACCACGAGCATATTTAACGTCGCCCAGTCCCCTTTAAGGACGACGGTGGGTCTTTGACCATCGAGGTTCGAACCCAGGACCCTCCGGCCCCGAATCCGACACTCTATCGAACGGGCTACTACGGCCCCAATTAATTTTTTAGAACCTAAAACCAAAAAGGAACAACTTGTCTCGCTTTGGGGCAAGTTATTCCGCGGTTGGGTCAAGTTGCTTCAATATTGACCTGACGATGACTAACGATGATGATTTTAAGATTAACAATGCTTCAAGACAAGTTACTTATTAAAGGTATAACTTATGACTATTTTTATATATTTATTTTGATGTAAACAAAAGTTTATTTGAAGACTCATAAGCAATATCGTTCAAATAATCAGTTGTTTCTCTTAAACTTACAGAAAACTAAACTTATTTCAAGTTTTAGCATTGATAAATTGTAATTAAAGGTTCAGCCCTTTAAGTTCAATTACATATATTAAGGAACAGTTAATAAATATAGCTACATTATAATATGTAACCGCAATAAAATACATTAAGTATAGAGTAAAATTACATGTAATAACTGACAACTTGAATTGCTAATATGCTATGATAACTAGTTCAGTCTTCAATCTTAACAGAAAAAAAAGCATTGACTGAAACCAATACGATATTTTACAAACGTGTTAAGCGAAGAGTAGTTAGTGTAAATCATTACAATAAACTCTCAATTATCCGTAGGCGGATATTGTTATTGCAGATTTTAATTAAGTTTCCTAGATCACCGAAAAATGATTAATTGAAACCTGATTTTCACATCTACACTCATTGCGCCTGTAAACTAGTGACCTGGCCAGTTTTTGTTCAAAAAAGTTGTCTTCTTTTACACGTTTATGGTGTAACCTAACTTGATTTGATTCAGTTGATCTGTTGGCATGACTTGCTGTGTCCGTTAGCAATAATGAGTGTTTTTTTTTTTTTTGGTTTGCATGTACGCACAATCTCTACATCGTACAGGTATTGTTTTCAGAGTACTACGTTAGTGTCTAGTATCGTTACTCGAGAGTTTGAATGTATGTCAGTGTTCCTGATTTTTTTTTTTTTTTTTTTGCTCTTGATAACTGTATGTACTAGCATTCTTTTTTTCGAACGAGTGCTTGTCGAACGAATATCCATGAAATTCGTTTATCCACGGTTACCATGGTTGACTATTCCGTAAAAACTCGGGAGTTTACTGTGCTTGCATGATATTCTAATTGCTATTTTCAGCGACTGTTGCAACTACCTTTCTCTAAATTACGAAACATAATATTGATTGCGTTTTTAATTAACACCTCCGATAATGAAATTCCCACACAGATTCCACCAGGCTAATCTCACAAAGGATGAGTTGCAGTCACCGGTAATGACGGATAAATAGGTACAGCCTGGACAAATCCACTTGCATATGAAGTGATCTGCCCAATCAGATATCTGCTTTGTCTGAGCTGAGCAAAATGGAATCTGTTTGCTTCTTTAGCTATTTTCTCCCTCCACCGCAAAGTGTCGTAATCAAGCTCTAGAATAAAATATATGTTCCTTCAAAAATTTCAAAATTTGATATCAAAGCATTAAAAATGCCTCGATTTCCTAAAATTTCATATTTTTCGTTCTGCCTGTATGAAAAAGACCAAATCTTTCCAGTGAATCATTGGTGAAAGTCGACATTCCCCAATATCGGTCTTTCACGGTAACAAATATATATAGGGTAACGGCACCAGTAACAGACATGCTTAAGACATCGCTCTCAGGTTAACTCAATTCTTTTAGCCTTTTAATGTATTCAGTCTTTTAAAACTATTTTTCTTTTATGCAACTATATCTCATCTACCATTTGGCTGCTTCTGGATCCTCTGAATGAGTTCATTCCATTTTTATTTGTTCAATTTCGAAAACAGGTCCGATCCCCCAGAAGCAGACACCGAGAATTCTGATGATGTCCAGTAGCAGATAGGATGAGGAAAGGATAAGTGTTGGACGAAATTACCCCTTTCTCTTCAAAATGAGCAAAAGTTATTTTCAGATCTAGAACCTTATTGAATTCAAATGAGCATGAAACACAGGCAGACCTCTTGGTGTCCAATCTTCCACCATTGCCTTGTAAATACCGACTGGCTTAGAGAATTCACTCTAATAGTCACTGGATGGTTGCGCCGCATTCATGGTCCGCAGTAACATCCGTTTTACCCGCCTAAAATTCTTGTTATTTAATTCCAAAATTACGACTGTCTGTTACTGGACCCTTGTCTGTTACTGGTGGGGTTACCCTATATGTTATATTCATTTGCATATCGTTTTGCTGATACAGATAAATAGGAGCAAGAACTTCTTTCTGGGGCAAGTTGTTCCTCGGAGCAACTCTCCCGCAAAAAAAAAAAAAAAAAAAAAAAAAAAAAAAAAAATAATTTGAATTTTGACATCTTGAATTTAAATTATGTTTTTCGCAATCACGAGTGTGTGTATGTAGGCATATGTGTTTGTGTGTGGGGAATATGTGTGTTTGTGTGTAGGGGGTATGTGTATGTAGGCATGTGTATGAGTCTGTGTGCTGGCATAAGTGTGTGGGTAGTTATGTGTATGAATGTGTGTTTGGGGGGGTATGTGTGTGTAGGCATATGTGTTTGTGTCTGTGTGCAGGCATGAATGTGTGGGTAGTTGTGTGTATGTTTTTGTGTGTGTGTGTAGGTGTCTGTATGTATGCGTGTGTGTATGTGTTTGTGTGGGTGTATGTGTGCGTGTGTGGTGTGCGTGCGTGTGTGTGTAGTTGTGTATGTATACGCGTGTGTGTTGGACATGGACGCAACCTGAAGACGGCTTTCGCTATAGGAGCAGCATCGTGAGGAGCAGCCGGTCGACGGTGATGCTGCAGAGGGTGGGGGTGCGAAAATAAAATCAAAGGACATCAAAACAGTCAAATGAAAGCAATAAGCAATCATGATTGCTCAAAAAAAAAAGTCAACTAGCCCCATACGCACATGTCCTCGAAAAATCAAATCATCGGTTAGATAGCAAAACGTAAATCATTTCAGCGTAGTATTTTAGGGTACACAACCGATATTCGTATAAAAACAGGAAGGAACTATACACTATCATTTAATGTTCATGAAAAACCCCAAAAAGTTCAAACACGAAAATATTTACAAAAGTAGATTAGCGATGCACGTGCTCAGCTTTTAATGTAGCGCGCCACTCGCGCGACTAAAATGGCTGCCATTTGTGCGCTGAGACATTCTTTTCATTTTTCTTTCTTCATTCATTTCTTTCACCATGTATTAACTAAATATATTTATCTTTTTTCTTCGTTGAGCTATTTCAATGGGAACAACTTATCAGCGGAATTTTCAGCCCCGCTCTCCCCTACTTAAATAGTAAGGTTTTTTTTTTTTTTTTTTTTTACAATTTTTATTCATGTTTTGGGATATTTGACTGTAAGTTATTTGTTGTTTCTTTAGTTAAAGCCCGCTGTTACCACGTAGTTGTTTAACCATAAACGATAACTAAGTTAAACTATGATTTTTAAAATTTTTATCCTTATTTATTTTTATCATGGTTTGAACAATAGTTTAAAGTCAAAACACATATTTTAATATATGTTAAAATATGTTTTTAAAAAATACCACATTTAAGGGTTAAGACTATTGCTGAAAACAGTAATTTTAAAAGGCAAACGAGGCCGCTTGAATTCCAATAGAATGAAGTGTGTTACTCTTGCACATTCAATATTCTCAGCAATGAGACCGCACTCGATGACGCAAGCACGCAATGAGTGGAATGAACCGATTAATGGGATAAAGTTTTACAAATCGATACCTTTCTGATTAGGAATAGCCACTTGTTTTTGTCGGAATTACAAATTCAAATCAATTTAAAAAATGAAAACATTAAGCATTAATAAATAAATAAAAAGTTGAGATTTAGAGTTCTGAGAATCGGGACCTTTCATTCAAACAATACTTCAACGAAGGCTTCACTCGACACGTACTAAAAAAACATAGGAATATGTAATTCGATATTAATTTGATAATATACAGTTCGATATGAAACGTGCATCGAATGAAGCTTTGCTTCTTCAACAGAGGAACTATATATCGTAGTGTTGCCATCTATGTTAACACCAAGCAGCTAGAAACGAACCCTATCTTCTATTTTTTGGTTTAAAAGGAAAAAAATGTTTCATTTGGAAAAATTAGATCTTATATAGTCCATTATTACGAAGTGGAGTGGTTACAAAAAAAAAAAAAAAAATTAACCATATAAATTTGGAAACTTTGGAGATGAAAAGAAAAAGATGTGAAATGTAAAATGTTATGTTGAGCATCCAACTATAATCCAACAAAGAAACCATGTTCTGCAGTGCTGTCATGTATGCTCATGAAAAAGAACTAGAACAGACAGTAAAATGTATTTCTTGCTGTGGTGGTCACGAAGTAGAAATGGAAAGTATAGACCAAAACATTTGAAAGGCACAAAAGAAAAAAAAATTTGAATTTTGACCTCTTGAATTCAAATTGTGTTTTTCGCAATCACGAGTGTGTGTGTGTGTGTGTGTGTGTATGTAGACGTGTGTGTTTATGTGTGGGGGAAGGGGTACGTGTCTTTGTGTGTAGGGGAGTATGTGTGTGTAGGCAAGTGTGTTTATGTCTGTGTGCAGGTATGAGTGTGTGGGTAGTTGTATGTATGAGTGTTTGTGTGTGTGTGTGTGTGTGTGGAGGGGGGAATGTGTTTGTGTGTGTAGGCATATGTGTGTGTGTTTGTGTGCAGGCATGAGTGTGTGGGTAGTTGTGTGTAGGTAGACACCTTCACAAACACAAATGTATGTGTCGGTGTCTGTATGTATGCGTGTGTATGTATTGGAGTGTGTGTATGTGTGAGTGTGTACGTAAGTGTATGTATGCGTGTAAGTGTAGGATATAGACGCAACCTGGTGACGGTTTTCTCTATAGGAGCAGCATCATGAGGAGGCCGGTCGACGGTTGTGCTGCAGAGAGTGCTGGCGGGAAAATAAAATGCTAGGACCTCAAAGCATTCAAATGAAAGCAATAAGCAATCGTGATTGCTCAAAAAGAAAGAAAGAACATAAACTTAAATATAAATTTAAAAATCAGGGTATCCAACAACGGAACTATGTTTAGCAGTGCGGCCATCCACAAAATAATAAGATAACCTTATTTGATAGTATTTTTGTGGTTTTAAAAGCAAATGATTTTTTTTTTTTTTTTGCAATATCTGATGTTCTTGATCTTTTTATGATATGCAGAGATTACAATATAAAAATTATATTTGACCATAAAATTTAGAAGTCTGTTCAGAAAACGGTTCATCTTCTTTACTAATAATAAAGCTGAAAGTCTCTCTGTCTGGATGTCCGGATCTCTGAGACGCGTATAGCGCCTAAACCGTTCTTCCGATTTTCACGAAATTTGGCACAAAGTTAGTTTGTAGCATGGGGGTGTGCACCTCGAAGCGATTTTTCGAAAATTCGATGTGGTTCTCTTTCTATTCCAATTTTAAGAACAAAAATCTCATAAGATGGACGAGTAAATTACGAAATTATCATTACGTGGAACCATAACATGGCCGCAAGCCAATTGGCAAGAAAATTCACCATACATTATTTGTAAATATACAGGCAAACCAAAAGACCTTTTAATTTTTTTATTACGGGCAAAGCTGTGCGGGTACCACTAGTTAGTACATAAACGAGAAAAGAACAATTGAGCAGAAAATGCCCTAAAAGTTTTTAATTCGTTTCAGATCAACATTTTTGAACAATTGAAAAGTAATGCAAGAATATCCAATTACAAGCAATGTCATAGGGACTAAAATATATTTTTTCCCCCTTTTGTGAAGTTATTGTGATTACCCTTAATAGGAATAGGGGCTTTAAATTGCATATTAAAAGTTTAGTTTTGTGTTTTTCGTGTGAAAATATTAAGATTTTCCTAAACATGAGGAAGTTTGTGAAAAGCTTTGAATGACCGGATGGATTCCCAAAGCGTTAATGCACAGATCTGGAGAGCATGTAAACATTTCATACTTCTGAGAGCTCCGTAAACATGAATTGGGACTCTGCTGACTAGGGATTGCAATACCGGTATACCGTTATTTCAAGCAATTTTGCAATTTCGAAATACAGGTATATGCTGAGGAAAATACCGGTTAGCTGAAAATAATAATTAGTTCCACGAATTCAAAGATATTTTCAGATATTTACATAATTATTGTTGCAAAGAATTTTGAAAATAAAGCTAAAACGAATAAGAGAAAGCAACAAGATCAAATTTAGTCAAGTTTATCGTCAATTTCGGACCAAAGGGCTAATGAAAAGGAAATACAAACCCCTCCTGTTCAAGAGAAAATTATGTTAATATTGGGAAAGTATCGTCTCTCAGGAAAGAAATTTCAACTAGCTTTAAATCTATATATATATATATATATATAAATGGATGTATGTTTGTGGGTATGTGTGTATGTTCCTTATACAAATCCACAGTTTTTGTCGGATTTCTTCCAAATTTGGCACAAAGGTAAATTGTTGCTCAGGAACTCATACAGGCGGGTTTTTGGAATTTTAAAAAGACCCAAAGAGGTCTAATTTTGTATTTTGGGTCATAAAATTGCTCTTTTCTGCACGGACGAATTTTTGTGTAGTTATAAATTTAGTCTAAATGAAAAGCCCGTAAAAAACTGCCCTAGATGAAGTTTCTTCAAAGATTAACTTTAATTGTTAAATTTGTGAACCATGGTTCAAAGCAAATGAAAACGGTTATCAACATATAACCACCAGGAGCTATTTTAAATGCAATCAACACAAAATGTATCCTGAACGATGGCCGTCAATGCCGTTTAGCGATGAGCGCTAAAGCATGTTTGACAAGGAAGCCGTAGATTTAAGAAATGATGCTGTATATCATTTCTTAAACTGCGACCTACGAAGCCCCAGGAGTCCATTTATGCTACTCATGGTGCTACTTAATTTGATTGCTACCGTTTAATTATACTTTTTAAATATTGTTTAATTATAAAATCCATAACAGTAAGATTTCGTGTTTTTTTTTTATCAGTGTTTTTCCCGTTAATAGCAGAGAAAATACAAACATGAGTAAGGTAATAATATTGCAGCGTTAAGCAAGTTTGGCAAGAAAACCGAACGAAATCGAAATGCTACTGTTGAGCGTTTTTTGACTAGCTTCTTGCAAAGCTGGAATGCATTGCGATCTCCGACAGGTCTACTTACTTTGCATGCTTTCTTTTGATATTTCCGTCGCCATAATGGGAGAACGAAATTATAGATCAGTATTTCCCACATGAGCAGCACAGAAAATACCTAAATCAGCTCGGTAGCAATAATTCATTCATTATCCATGTAAGCTTCAACAATTTAATGTTGGGTGGTTCTTAAAACCAATATGCATATGCTCTTTATACTATTCCATGATTTACGTCGGATCTTTACCTAATTCGGTTCAACTAAGTTTAATCGCTGAAGGCTAACAAAGAACAAGGGTAAAAAATACTAATTTCGCAAATAAATTGCAAAATAACCATATTTGTGAGTAGGAATTTGTAGCGTATCTGGAATTTGTTTTTCAAGGGGGTTCGGGATGATCATGACGTTTCTTACATGCACATAAACTGCCATACTAGGATTGCCGATGCGTGCTAAAATTAAAGGTTGTGTACCTTTTTTACCCGCAAAACCACACGGAAATATAATTCGGCGAAATTCATACAGTTTGGGTTTTTTTTTTTTTTTTTTTTTTTTTTTTTTTTTTTTTTTTTTTAGGTAAGCTCATTACTCTTTCTAAGGAAAAATTCAATGATTTATTTCCGAATAAAATGTACGTGAAAAGTAATGTTGCATTTTTTTAAGTCTTGCGGAAAGCAAAACCTACAAAGCACAACGCTTTTCTTTCGAAGCATCACGTAAAAGATTGTCCTACAAAATGTGCAAAAGACAGTAGTTTGTCTTTACCATTAAGGCAATTTATGTACCGCCCGTCTGATTCAACCTCAGACAACGTACCAGTGGACACTACAGAGCCCAGACAACATGTCTCATACGTTTTCGCTTTAAGTTGATGTTACTTTTTCCGCAAATGCTTTATTTTTTGTGTTATTTAAAGTATTTTGAAGATTTAAGCCTAGAAAGCGGCGTGAATGTAATTTTTTTCGCTCATTTAGATAGAATTCATTCATTTGCTAATCCAAAAGATTTGTTGCATTGAAAAGCACCCGGGCAACGCCGGGTAGTAAGCTAGTTAAAAATATAATAGAAATACACACAATACGAAAGAAACATACACACACTCACGCATACAAAATGGTTTATCCAAAAATGACATACAACAGACCGAAATTTTCTGAAGATAAAATACTTTAAGGCAATTAAACTAGAGGATGCGTATCACGCATTGTTAACAGTACCACCGACCTGCGTGAATTCAGAAAGAGTATTTTCAACTGTGGGAAAGTTGAGTACTAAAATGAGTAGACTGGCTTAGAGACAATTCAGTAGATGCATAACTTTTTTTACTAGTATTGATTTTTTATTATGACATTTGCTCCTTCATTTCATATTTGTTCGCAATACGTTTTCATAAATAATGCAATTTTTGTACAAAATTATGAAATGTGGCAAAGAAACAACATGTCTTCAAGCAATTTTTGAGAAATTTTAAATACCGTTATTAATATCGGTATTTCGGTATCACGTTTTAAAAATACCAAATACCGGTTTTGAATTTTTGGTCCGGTATTGCAATCCCTACTGCTTACCATATAAAACGTATTTTTCGTATGAAATTAATGCGACTTTTTAAACATGAACAAGTAGATATGGAGGCTATAAAATATTAAAATATGTTAGATTTCGCATTTTTTCAAGACCGAAATGGTTTTCCTAATTATGATCGGAATCTGCATGTTTTAGTTTTCAAGATACAGAGCCAACTGGTTCAGTGAAATCTCATTAGCGTTTTTTTTTTTTTTTTTTTTTTTTTTTTTTCAGGCAGACATATTCACTCCCAAGGAGACTGACTGTCTTTTAAACCTGGACCCCTCATTGGGAGAGAAAATCTCACTACGTAAAGCACAAACGGGCCCCAAGAAATTTAAACCTCGAGAAGAGAAATGCCCAAAATAGGTCTTTAGCAGATCCACCCATTTCTGCTTCCATCCGCGCTCATTCTGCTGGGAATAAGGAAGAACTTCGTGAAATCTGTGAAGGGCGAGTACTTTATAATGTCTTTGAGGAAAATTACCAGGATGTAAGGAAGCTATGTTTAAGGTGAGAATTATTAACGACCCTTCAAATACGCACAATTGTGAATATCACTGCTTTCGATAAAAATGTTGGAGAGGAAGAGAAAACTACTCTGGCAGTCTTGAAGGGTGTTTTACGAGTATTTCTAAGCAGCAGAGAAGAGAGCAACTAATAAAATTGAATCAACTCCTACAGAATTTCTGAGACGATTGATGAAATATACATCTTTGAAACTCCATTTCCTCTAGGGAATTTTGCCTAAAAACTATTAAGCTCCGAGCGATGAGCATGTGGAAAGATTTCACAGAGATAAAAATAAAAATACAAAAGTGACGGCCAGCAACAGGCTCTGGGCCCAGCTAGGCTGGTCCTAGTCAATTTATAATCCCCAGTGAAGATCAATGACCCTCTTAAAACTAACTCCCTTGCTCATTACCACCTCTTCCGGTAAGCTGTTCCGAGGTTCCACTACCATGTTAAAATAATAATTTTCCTAATATACATGTTAGCCTGAGATTTAACCTCTTAGACCTTACCCTGAGAGTTACCTTGAAACAATGACCCCCTCGTCCTGTTTTCAGTGCTAAACTTCAGCCTCGTAACATTTTTCATTTTAATAAATTTAAACAGGGTGGCGACAGATCAGGGAAAAGTCAGGGAACTTTATTAATCAGGGAAAAGTAAGGGAATTTGAAAAAATAACAAAAGAATCAGGAAAAATCGATTTTATGAAGAAAAAAAAATTTTTGCTTTACAAAATTAAGTATCCTAATTCCTTACGCATTTTCCGCCAATTATCTGTTGAAAAAAAAAAGGAAAATGAATGAGGTGCAATTATACACTGCCGCATATTTGTGCATTTTTTTCCTCAACGTCAAATTATTGAATCTTACTTATTAACCACAGGATCAAAAAGCAATATTATTAAAAAAGGAAAAGTTAAAACATCGTGATATAAAAGTGAAATATACTTTTTAATTTTTAATTTATCGTCTGCTAATGTTTAATTTTATAACATTTTTAAACATGTATTGGCATCTGTTCGAGTTGTTTATGTTCTTAAGATTTTGTAGGTCAATTATTGCTTTTCGGCGATTCATTAATATCTTTTTTGTGAAGTAAAGTGCCTTCTAGTTTTTTGTACTTAACAATGTCTATGTTCGCTGGCTCTGGTGTAATAAACGAAAAATTGAGATTAAGATCATTCAGAACTGCGGATTGATACAATTTTTGATTTCCTTTTGTTACAAAATTACTAAACAAAAGTAAGTAATTTAAAACGTATTAATATATTTTGCAACGAAATATTGAGTAAAAAAGTAAATTTCGGTAGAAAAACTGTTCATTAAATTTTTAGTTTATAAATATTGTGTTTAATAGCGCCATCTAGAGACAATTTTTTTTTTGTGTAAGTGCTAACAGTTCACAAAGTATAGTTTCTTCTTTCAATTACTAATTAAAATTTAATGAGACAGTTCCAGTGTGTGAACATTGTATTTTTCTATTGAATTCATCATTTATAATAGATTTCAAACAAGTTCACGTAGTCCCTAAGATTGGTAAACGAACTTTAACGATATTTGCGCTTGGCCCTCAGACTATAAGGGCAGAAGAACTTCTTTAGATTTTTTAGATCTATTGATAAACCTAAGAATCTTATGGACTTTGTTACTAGCTATGCTGCACTGTTGGCTGAACTTTAAATCCTGACTTATTAAGAGGCCCAGATCAGTAACTTTTTCTGCCTGATTAATGACTGAACCTTGCAAATAATAACTTGTACCCTTATTTCCATGCCCCAAATGTAGCACTTGACATATCCCAACATTAACAGTCATACCCCATTTATCAGCCCCCTCCGTGGTATGATCTAGATCCTCTTGCAGCTGATTTGCTTGTTCTTCATTTTCTACACTCCCCATAACTTTGACATCATCGGCAAAGCAATTCATTTGCAAGAAATATTTTTATGAATATCGTTCATAAAAACAATGAACTAAACAGGTTCTAAACTGATCCATGAGGAACCTCGCTTAAAACCTTACTCCATTTAGAATAATTTCCCCTTACAACTATCCTTTATTTCCTTCCGGTCAGCCAGTTTTTTACCCAAATAAAAGTTTTTCCTCCTATTTCTATATCAGCTAATTTCCTAAGTAGAGCAACATGCGGTACCTTATCGAAAACTTTTTTAAAAACAATGTAAACAATATCTACAGGCTTCTCATTGTCCAAAGCCATGGTAACTTTGTCATAGAAATGTAAAAAATTAGTTGTACAAGATTTACATTTCCTAAAACCGTACTGAAAACTAGTCAATAGATTATTCGTCTCTAAAAAATTTACTATCTCAATTTTTACCAATGTTTCAAAAATTTTGCAAAGCAACGAATGTAGACTCACAGGTCTATAATTTCCCGCACTCCCTTTAGACCCTTTTTTTGAAGGGCGGTGTAATGTTAGCCAGTTTCCAATCCTCTGGCACTGTCCCCGAGTTATAACAGCATTGAAAATATTTACGATTATATCTGCTAATTCATCCGCACACTCAACTAAAATTTTTGGATAAATATTATCTGGTCCCGGAGCCTTAGTCTCTTTAATTTTTTTTCAAATGAAGTAAAACGTCATCCCTGGAAAATACAAAGTCCTCAAGCTGTACTATAACTTGTGTCTTGTTGGTGTCAACTGTTGAGATACAGTTAGATTGAGAACGAGTTAGATTTCGCATTATTTTGATTTAGTACGTACCTCCCGTAAAATGAATTGGGGATCGGGCAGCCATACAAAAGTTTAGATTTTGTATTTTTTTTTAAACGTGAAACCCCTATGACTTTCCAAAATAGGAATGGACTTGTGATTTACTTTAAGATGAATAGGGTGATCTAGAGTGCACGTGTAAAGGTTGATTATTTATTTTTCAAAAGAAACCATTTTGATTTTTCTCGGCATAAATTTGTTTGTGGTTTCCGCAAGGCACGAATGAGGGAATATCACATAGAAACTTTGGATTCGTTAGAAAATTTTTAGTCTTTGCGATTTCCCTAAGCGTAAATGGATCTGTAATCCTATTAACAAGTTTTGTATTTTAATTTGAAAACATTGTTTTTGCATGGGAAATACAACAATAATTTACAAAGTGATTTACAAATTATGGCGGAAGTTCCACTTCACAACTGCAGTTGTCAGAACAAGAAATACATTTCGTTGTCGATATTTGGTTACACAAGGTAGGATTTAGAAAACTGACCTTTTTACCCTTGACGGGGGGGGGGAGTTAGTTTTTTGTCTATTAGCGGTGTTTGCGGTTTGTTTATAGGAAAATTGAAAACACATAGATTCGACAGGATTTATCAAACATTTGAGACTAATGAAAAGGAACCGATCCTCAAACAAAGTTAAATACAATGAGATTTTACCTCTCAAAGTTTCAGGATCCTTGTAATACAGCACATGTCTTGTTTCTGTCGACACTAAAAAGAATCCAATGAAGGGGAAAGCTTATTTTAGTATACAAAAATACTCCATTCTCGTACATTACTCATACAATATAGTGAAATGTAACATTACTGTTTTGTTCTAGTATTAACACTTTGACTGCCATGCGTATTGTTTGCAGTTTCCAATGATGTTCCTTTGGGACACTGGCTATCAGATGCGATGGTCCGGGTCCCAACGGTTGCCCCGAGGTGAATATTTACAATTTTGTAGAGCAGTCAAAGTGTTAATGGTTTGATTAACAATAGTTCTTTTATGAATAATGCGAAGAAATTTGGCTCTTTCTGAAACTTTATGGCAAGGCACAGAGCACCGAATAAAAAATGATTATGTTTCGTTTTCAAGGATTGTAGTCAGGTTCAGTATTCCATCTTTAGTTTTTAAAGTTTGTTTGGAAATTATCTTTTTTCAATTTTCAAGTTTGTGTGATCTATAGTTGGTTACTTTATTGATGAAAGTTTAATTTTTCATAAGTTTTGTATTATATTCTCTGTTTTTTAAAATTAAAACTAATAATTGTAAAAAAACAAATAAATCGGAACTCAAACTACACCATACTGAACAGCAACTTATCATTAAACCATACAAAGCAGTTGAAAAATAAAATGAAAGTCGCTCAATGGTAACATTTGACAAAACACTGGAAAATTGGTATCGCTAAGAAGAACATTCATTTTTTAACAAAAAGTAAACATGAAAAACATATTCTAAATGAATTCAATAAAACCCCCATTAGGGTAAAGAGAATGATTTCTAAAAAGGCCTGAAAGGATAATAAGTACTTTCAAATAAGAAAATAGTCCGTTAAAAACTCATCATGAAAAGGAAACTAGTCTCAAAAAAATACTTTTCGGGATAAAAATAACTTAAGAAGTAACGTCAACAGTCCCTCCAAAATTATCGAATCAAATACTAACATTTGTTCTCCAAAATCCGCTCCGAAGGGAAAATTACATTCATACTCACTCTAAGAGTTTCAATAAAAATAGGGAAAATAGCACACGTATCTGTACAGTTAAAATAAAACACTACCTTTATCGTGGTGCTTCAGAAAATAGATAGAAAGTCGCGAAAAAATAATCAAAAGGCGAAAATTTAAATCGTATGAAATGTCTCAGAATGCGCGATTAAAAACATTCATTACAATTTTGTTTGTTTGTTTACACATGACCATAATGGAAACAGGTGTTATGAAACACATATCTCCCCTCATAATAAAACACAATGTCTTTAGCGCCACTAAACTCACACGGATGCTTTGTGATGTCGAGAACTTGAATTTGAACCTTTTTTTTTTATTTCAAAATATTTCTTTCTCATTATAATGGTAGGCTGTCCGATTTCTGCTAAACACAAATTCGGGAGCGAAATATGCCATACACACCTTATCATTACATATCTCTCGAAATCGCTGATTTTTCAACAGCAGTTGAAAATCATTTAAAGCTCTTAGTTAAATCAAAGCAAGAGTTATTATAATCGTTTCATGCACTATTTTTACTTCCTTTTCCAAAAAAGGAAGTATTGTATTCGCGAAAATGTCTTCCCTCAAAATTCGGCCTTAATTTCCATTTTGCTCACCCCCGAATGAATGTTTTTTTTTTTTTTTTTTTTTTTTTTCAACCCGATCACAAGCGGATAAGTGCCTAAGAACGTATAAACACCCGAAATAACCATTTTGACATTCCCCGAGTTAATTACAACGCCTTTTCTCTTGACGTCCGTATGTATGTGCTTATGTGCCGATGTGCGTATGTATCTCGCATATTTCAAGAACGGTACGTCTTAGAAAGTTGAAATTTGGTACGTGGACTCCTAGTGGAGTCTAGTTGTGCGCCTCCTCTTTTAATTGCATTCGGGTGTTTCTAAAGGGGTCTTTTGCCCCTTTTTGGGGGGAATCATTGTTAATTTCGATGTAAACGCAAGTGGTGCTATAATTTGGCGGACACTTGGCGATATATTGCCAATCTTTTGGTCGCCAATGTTTGTCGCCAAGTTGGCAACAAATTTGGCGATTTTTTTTTAAAAATCTGGTTTTAATTTGGCCACTGGTTAGAGAGTAATTCTATTTAGATTTAGAGGTATATTTAGAGAGTAAACCATTGAATCACATTAAAATTGCCAATAATGAGAAGAATGCATTAAAATTGGAGTAAAAAGAAGTCATGTGATGCACACATCAGCTCGTTTTATAGACTTTTCTTAATTCAAATTAGTAGTTAGTGCTTTTCTTCGTTAATATAAAGCTCTACATTTTCCATTTTTGTACCAATTTCTTCTGCTCCAGACGAAATTTACTCTTCGTTTGAAAGTTCTTAGTTTCAAAGTTAGGACAGGAGATTTAAGGGCTTTCTTTATTTTCCGCTTTCCAATTAGCTTTCTGCGTTTATTTTGCAAATAATGTAAGGTTTATTAAATCTTGAAGCTCATCATATCTTGTTTATTTTTTCACTCAAATGCAACTTTGTGTAATTTGTAGGAGGTCGGGTAAAAGATATATGAATTCGAAAGAGGGATTTGCAGAAACTATTGTCATTTTAATCAAAACTATTAAGAACTGTTAGCCTTATTCTAATGAAGATTCTTTTTGGGTGACGATCTTTGCTGATGGAGTCGTTTCCAAAATTTTAAAAGTATTTTTATTTCTGAAAGAGCATGCTTAAAAACACAGGATTTGACCTTTTTTTAAAACTAATTTGACAAAATTTAATATTAGCGATGCGCAGATTCAGTTTCATTTTTTACGCTTATGCACATATCATCACAAGTGATTAAATGCCATTCCCTGATGCCATTAGCGCGGAGTGCAATATTTAATGCGATTCTTTACTCACATGCACTGACAACTATTTATATGGTTGATAGCTAGCGTAGAGCGCAATATTTAATTTGCTTCTTAATAATAATATCGGTGAAACGCGGTACACAGCAAGCTTAAACATTAAGTGCGCCTTTGGAGTAGCACGCCAACGTTCATCGCATGTAACATCATAAATCCACGCTTATTTGAAAAATCTTATATTTAAAAAAAAATAATTAAAAATTAAACGTTTTAAAAGTAAAAGATTCTTTTTTTTATATCGCTCCGTGTTTTGTTTTGCTCATTCTATTCACTTCAGTGACTAAAAGTAGTACTTTTGAGTGAAGGAAACAACCCTATTTTCAGACAAAGGCTTTTAAGATTTGCTCTTCTGTTTCTAATGTGAATTTTAGGAACTGCTGTCTTTGTTCGGCTCTACTAGTTGACAATGTCGTATTGCCGCTAACTAGGAACATTCAATGGAGATTTTTAGATATTGATTTTCTTACTCTAATGCAGATTGACATATACTTTTCACTTAAGGCTAATGATGATTTTAGGCATGTTGTCTTATTTTTATTGTGGATTTTAAGAAATTGATGTGATTTTCTAAAGGGCAATTTTTGAGACAATCCGGTTTCGAAATTCAGAGACTGCAATTTCGTCCTTGTTATGAGGTCAGTACTGCCGTGTGCAGGTAAAGGGCAGTAACTGCAAATTTTTCATTTTGCATTTTTCTGCATTTTTGTCATCTGTTGTACGTTATCTTTATTGTATAAGCTCGCTTATTTGGTTTCCGCTGGAAAAAAAAGCGCGAAAAAAACGTCTAATTCCAACATTTCCCTATTGTTAGTATTCAATCCACCACACATTTCTTCAAATATCTCGAAAACTCATTTTGGCAGATACTGCCGTTTACCTGCACACGGCAGAATAGTCTAAAATAATCATAAATGAGCTCGAAGCAGATGTCCTCTAGTTCAAGCTGAGATAATCTTCAAACTGTTAACTAAAATTAATTTGGCATACCAGCAAGTCCACAAACAATAGTATGGCTCAACTGGTAAAATGAAGGCAATATATTGTCTTGTGAAACTTCTTGAAGCACTAAAGTGTCATTTTCGGAAGATATTAAAGTTTCCATTAGAGCTGTACTTCAGGCTCTTTTCTGGTCGCTTTCAGGAGCTCCGGAGCTAAGATTCATCTAAATACATTAAAACCTCCATTAAGGGACACCTCCGAATAAGGGACACCTCTATTTAAGGGACATTTTTTTCTGGTCCCAGTCCCTTTGAATAGGAACTTCTATGCATTTACCTCTAATTAAGGGACACTTTTTAAAGGACAGTTACAAAACCCAAAAAATGTAAAAAAATAGTGTATAAGCGCAGAAGAAATAGTGAATGTACTGGAATCCAAGTATCACTATTTTTCTAAAAATTATTTGAGGTAAGTTTACATACACATATGTGAAGAAAACCAGTAATGTATTGTAAAAAAAAATTGCTAAAATTAACATCATGCTTTGCCCTCTCAACAACTTATTCAAGAAGGTTCAAAGCCGACGTAGAGTGCATTGCAACTAATTAGCTCCGTATATAAAACTTAAAATTTGAACATTAATCGTAATTCACATAGTGTTTACATTGTAAATTACATGACTTGAAGCAAATATGTGTAATGAATTACTTCAAAATTGTTTCTGTATGCCACAAAACTTTGTCATTACAAAATTTTTGATTGAATTTTAACTAATAAAATAACATATATTTAGAAATTTAAATAACTGTGAATTTTATTTAGCACATATGAAACATTTTCAGTATTTAATCATAAGTGTTAATAGTTATTGTTTTTGTGATATTATACTACTAAGTAAATGGTATGCATCAATTCATCCACCTCCGAATAAAGGACACCTCTATTTAAGGGACAAAATGTCTGTCCCTTGTTGAGAGGCTCTACTGTACTAGCAACGGTGGAGGGTCCAACCTTGGACATAAAAGTGATGTCAAGTGACACATGTTCAATACTCCGGATTTAACTAAAGAAGACATATGTAGTGTAAAATTTCTCATCGCAATGATGACAAGTTTTACTAATATTCATTAGATTGACGATAGTAGTCCTCAAAAAATTCCACTCAGATAAGGTAGTTAATCCCTAAAAATCCCCCGCCCCCTTCGAATGAGGAGAACAGTTCGCAAATGTGATAACTCCCATTTAGAATAACAATCCTTATCAAACTGTTGCGTGGGTTACCTCCATTGTTATATATCCCGGACGAAGAAAGGAACTGAGGTAACACATAATGTCTTAAATTCTCAAAGAAAAATATAGCTAAAACTGCCATTAAAATAAAGGTAACAGCCCCGAAATTGTGTCACAAATCCTACAAATCTTCATTAGAAAAATAACAACAGTTGAGACACTGGAGATACAGTTAAAAAAGTCATTAGCCTCGTCATAAACCTCCAAAAAGAATGAAGAAAGCAGTCCTTAAAACTACATAATCGGAATGGTTTGAATTTTGAACAATAATTCAAATGTAGCGTCAAAATAAGTCCTTCAGAGTATGGACAAGAGCCCCTAATAACTCCTTATCATTGGGACAACAGAGCCGAACCTCTCCAGTGCAAAAGAAAACTTTCCCTCAAAATTCCATTAGAGTAAAAATCCCTGACTGAATTAAGACACAAATAATACCGACTATTCCTTTAAAATTCTCTACCTGGAAAGAAAAGTAACTCAAAGGATCTTTTTCAGAATAAAGAAAAAATTCTGAAATACTATAACAGTTTCTCTTTGAAACCCAACCACAATAGAAGTATAGCACCAAAAAACCCCGTTTTCAATAAGGAAAATAATCCCTAAAAATCCCGATTAGAATAAGTAAGTCGGTCTTTCAAAATCAACATCAGAAATATACAATTTTTAAGACTTTTTTTAAAGTTAGATAACTTGTGACAGTTGATGCCTTCCATTTTCGTGAAAATTTCAGGTTGTGCTTGTGGTAAGTACTGCTAAACAAAAACAACCCTGTGCTAAAAATTTCCCCGCAAAGAAAACCTTTAACTCTTTCCCACAAAAAAGAACACCAAGAGATACATTTTAATCAAACATTGCTAAGCTACGACTGTGATCAAAAACTAACTTTCAATTAAAGATTCACCTTTATTTTAGCATGAAGTTTGTTCAAAGGAATCATTATTCGCGTTCTTATTATCTTGGAACATTGGAACAAATTTTATCTGATGCAGAAAAATCAAGGGTTACTATGGATATTTAATTATA
The DNA here is from genome assembly GCF_026930045.1 of Uloborus diversus. Lineage (NCBI taxonomy): Eukaryota > Metazoa > Arthropoda > Arachnida > Araneae > Uloboridae > Uloborus > Uloborus diversus. Next base: position 25,971 of record NW_026558365.1, read on the forward strand.
AGTTGTGCTAGCATTGTTTCACCCTCACATTAGATGTTTTGGGCAAAACTATTGATTAATGGGGGAACAAACTAATTAATGATTAAGCATTAAGTTAGCATCCTTTAAGCCAGAGTTAGAGTTAAGGCAGGACTTCATGCAATACACCGACAGCTAGGTTATCCTATCCAGAGACTGCAGTTTGTTTCGGGATAAACGGGTTGTTGGTCTATTGCATGTAGTTTTGCCCTAGCCTGGCTTGAGGGTTGTAACTTACAGCTGAATACCCAAGCTTTGCTTTCAATTTACGAGTTGAGTCGTACCATATGTGCAGACTCCCGTGGGTGCGATAAACTTACTTTAGCCACCAGTTTCATGACACTTTCGGCTGCAATAAGGCGACATATGCCTCCAGCTCGGTTATTCCCTATTCCAGACTGATGAGCTTATAACAAGGACCAAGCTGCTGTCTCTGGATGAGATAACCGGACTTTCGGAACATTGCATGTAATATTTAAGGGTTCATTCATTTGATTAAATAATATTGTATTGTAATCGGGTCTGAGGTTGCATATCAAATTTCGCAAGAATCGGATCACAAGAAGTGGGTGAAAATTGAGTTGCAAAATTTGAGCAAGATACGTAAATAAATATATAAAGGGAGAGGGTGAACTAATAGTAAAAATTCTAAAAAGAAAAGGAAAACAAACTTGTTAAAATCCTCAATGAAGTATGAAGTTCCCTATTTTTCTGGGATACTTAATCTAAAATGAATCTGAATCAATTTAAGTCATATCCCGAAAATATAAATAATGTATACATTGCTGCTATTGATTGCAATACCGGTATTTCGAGCGATTTCGCAATTTCGTAATACCGGTATTTGATGGGGTAGAATACCATTATTTTTGGTATTAGCAAAAATTAGTTTTTAATTAAAGAGTTTTCAATTTAACTAATTAAACATCTACTGTTATTTTAAATTTAAATATCTTTTCCAGGGAGAGTATTTCAAAATCAATCAATAAAAATTTGGGTTGAAAAATTCGAATTCATAGAATATCAATGAATAAAAGTAGTAGAAATATTACAAAATGATTTTTTCATCACCGGATGGTGTGATGAATCGCACTTTCGTGAATGTATGCCCGAACTGCGTTTCTATTTTCTCCATTCCCTTGACTTGTCCTCTGGTGAAAACTAATTTTAAGAGTAATTACGAATGTATTTGCGCTATGAACACATTGTTCCAAACATCATTTGCAGTAATTCAATATAATACGTTTTTTAAACATTTGTCTCAACTGTACTGAAAGACTTTTTCTTGTTGGTATAATAAACAGTAATTTGTTGTCACCGGTATTAGCATGCTGTTTGGTCTCACTATTCAGCTTTATGCCAAGCGAGATAATCTTCATAATACCTTGAGCATTGGAAAAGATGTAAGGAATAATCAGTTGGAACATATTTTCAGAAATTTACATAATTGTAACGAGTTTCGAAAAGAAACTCGTTACAATTAATCGTAAAAAAAAATTATATTAATTTGAATTTTTGGCATCTTGAATTCAAATTATGTATTTCGCAATCACGAGCGTGTGTGTGTTTATGAATGCGCGTGTGTGTTTGTGTAGGCACATGTGTGTGGGTGCGTGTGTGCGTGTGTATGTGTGTGCGTGTTGTGTATGCAGTGCTGTGTGTGTAGGCGTTCGTGTGTGTGTGTAGGCATATGTCTTTGTGTCTGTGTGCAGGCATGAGTGTGTGTGAGTAGGAGTGCGTGTTTGTGTCTATGCGCAGACATGAGTTTGTGTAGGTGTGTATGCGTGTGTCGGATATGGACGCAACCTGGAGCCGGTTTTCGCAAGAGGAGCCGTGAGGCCGGTCGATGCGAAGGTGGTGCTGGCAGAGGGTGCTGGTGAAGAAAAAAATGATAGGAATTTAAAACAGTCAAATGAGAACAATAAGCAATCGTGATTTCTCAAAAAAAAAAAAAAAAAAATGAATAAATAAATAAAATTTATTGTAAATTTTAAACCAAAGAGTCAATAAAAAGCAAACACAAACCTATTCTTATCAAGAAAAAATCGTTGAAAATGATGTTAATACAGGAAAAGAATTGTCGCTCGAAGAACAGTTAATACTCGCATGTTTCTTCTGGTATTGCAATCCCTAATTGCTGCATGTATTCACGCATAAATTAAAAATGTGATCACATTTCAAGCTCAAATCAAAAGGGCTCGCAACAGATTTTTAGCCTTGTTCAGAGGAAAGAAGGAAACAGAACTTAAAAAAAAAATGACCGAAAAAAAGCAACCCTTAATTTACAGTTGTACGATTGAAAATATTGACAACATGGTTGTTTTTCTATCCCTTCACAGTTACAATTCTTAGGATAGTAATATACAAAGTTCAGAAAAACAGTACTACTAATTCACAAATCCTCAATTTGAACCCATAAATATTACATGTATCCAGAGTCATGTATAAATACATTATGCTATTAGAAGGAAGTAGTAACCACAAAGTAAAAGTAACAATAATTAAAAGTACAATCATTATTAAAGAGACTCATAAAAATGATAAGTAACAGTTAATATGAATATGACATAAACTATACAATGGTTGTAAAATCAGTAGTAAGTAGGAAAGGAACAAGAAACAAATATAAAAAACAATGTAAGGATTGCAAAAATTAAAGTAGAAAATCTGTTAAGATGAGGCCAAAAAAAAAAAATAATAAAATAAAATAAATAAATAAATAAATAAATAAATAAAAAATTGAACTTTGACATCTTGAACTCAAATTATGTTTTTCGCAATAACGAGAGTGTGTGTGTGTGTAAGCGTGTGTTTGTGTGTGGGGGGATACGTTTATTTGTGTGTGTGGGTAGTTGTGTGTATGTGTGTTTGTGTGGGGGGTATGTGTAGGTGCGGGTAGTTGTGTATATGTGTGGGGGGGGAGTGGGGGTAGTTGTGCGTGTATGTGTAGGTGTCTGCATGTATGCGTGTGTGTGTGTGTGTGTGTGTGTGTGTGTGTAAGGGTAGGCAAGTTAGTGACGCAACCTGGAGACGGTTTTCGCTAGAGGAGCAGCATCGTGAGGCTACCGGCCGACGGTGGTGCTGCAGAGGGAGGCGGGGGGGGGAATAAAAGCATAGGACATCAGAACTGTCAACAATTGTGAGAACAATAAGCAATCGTGATTGCTAAAAAAAAAGTTGTAGAGACAGTTAAAAGCATAATAAAAGCAATTATGACAGATAGAAGCACTTTATCAGTAATCTCGAAACTTCTTTTAAATGTTGTTACCTTTCAATGCGTGCAAAAGTGAATGGGTACATATTTATTAAGTGACATATCTATAGAGTGACTAAACTACTTCAAAAAAAATTGTATATGATTTATCCAGTACATATAGGTTGGATAAGTGTAGGTATATGCCGGTATAGGTATATGTACATATTGGTTGAGGAAACCTCGGTTGAATTACAATCATTATTTAGTTTGAAGAGAGAGGAAGATTTACATAGCAGTAACGGGAGAAAATCCCTAATAACTGGGGGATGAAATGTGTAACTTAAGATAGTAGAATTTCAGTGTTTCAATGCAAAAAATACTCCAGAATTCTTCAGCATAACCAAAACAGCACTAGTTTTACATGTAAATACATGTTTTTTCCTAAAATACTCGACATTTCTGTTTTACATTTAACCCTACATTATTTCCATCTGTTTGTCATTTAATACTGAATTACATAAAAGTTCAGGAAAATTAAAAGTTTGAAATATTTCGTAGATTTTATTTTATTTTAACTCTTAATCTAATTACTTTTGAAAGGAAAAATATCGTAAGTACGTATTTGAATATTTGTCTAATCCAGGTTTTTACAATTATTTTTCCATAATGTGCGGAAGCATCGTTGTTTTCTTATGTTTATGAAAAGTTTAGCAATTTCAGAACTAATTCTTTGTTTTATTAAATTGAATTCCTGTTCGGTGATACACAATAAAAAAAATAATAATAAAAAAAATACATCAACCAGTACGTATAAATGTAAACATATATGTTTAAATGACTTACGTTTTGTCTCTTGAGTGCTTACAGGATTCATTGCTGATCCAACCAGTGTTTGGGTTGCGTTGCAATAAAATATTTATTATTATGTGACACAGAGAAAAAAAGATAAACATAAATTAATATTGCACGAATATTCATTTAATTCTCGATTATTTGGAACTACAAGCAGCGACCGGCGGTTCAATCAAAAATGACAGTAGTATTTTGAAAATTTTCAAATTCGAAACATAATTTGTACAGTAAAAGTTTGACTGTACAAAAAGCACTGGAAACGCCAAATTTCTAATGCACAAATCTCCAGATAGTAGAGTGAAAATTCGAGCTCTTATTAAAATATTGAGTGCAATAAAGCCATGAGTAAATAAAACGGAAAATTTTAATGTTATTGGGAAAGAGATCAGCCAATTCACAAAAATAAATCTCGAAGTCCATAAAATCTGACAGTGCAATTCTTATACTTAGAAGAATGAAACTTATACGGTTGCAATTTAAATTTATTCCTAGCATTTGTTTTCATTCATTTCAAAATGTTTATTTAAAACTTTCATCTTTAAATGATACGTTTCAAAAAAGGTGAGAAGTATTTGGGTTCTTAAAAGCTTTAGAGAATCCTCAACTTCAGAAATTCAATCAAAACTGGCCAACCTGAAATGAATCAGTAGCAAAAAAAAAAAAAAAAGAGATAGATTTATCTGTCCCTATTTTTTAATCATGTTTTCTTTTTGAATTCTCTGCTTTCTTTCTAAGAGATAATATGTTACATAAAGAAATAAAAACACAGCTTCTCCCCAAAGAACATAATCCGAACATACCGGGAGTAATAAGAGAAGATTTATTAGTTTATTAGACAGAGAATTTTTTTTATTTTGAATTATAAGACTATCCACCTTCTCACCTTTCGCAATGGGGTCATTTCCAAAATTTTAAAAGTATTTTTTTCTGAAAGAGCATGTTTAAAAACGTAGAATTTGACTATTTTTTAAATAATTTCTTACAGTTTAATATTTTTTAAAAAATTACTTAAATTGGTGCTCTTTCATCGTTTAACGCTTCTGCGGATGACATCATAAATGATGAAATGCCATTCAGTGTTGCCATTCACAGTCCAAAATATTTAATTTGCATCTTTACTCACTTGTATTGGCAACGATAGGGTTGATAACAAGCGTAGAGCGCAATTTCAATTCGCTGCTTGATTATCATAACATAGAAATGCGATAGAAAGATGCGCCATAGTGCATCATTTGTGACGTCATAAAAGACCACGGGCATCGGTGGCACGGGGGACAGGGGGGGAAACGTCCCCCTCAATATTTTGAACTCGTCAAAAGTCCCCCTCAATATTTGAGAGTAATAAATGCGCATACAAAAAATTCCGGTCTTAATCATTTGTGAAAAAAAAAAAAAAAAAAAAAAAGATTTTGGATCAAAATAGAGTTGCTGATCTACCAAGAAAATGAACAGAAAATGGCACCTCTTGTGGAGCAAAAAATGCCTTTTCTGTAACATTTGAGGAACCATCTGAAAGTCAGTTGATTCCCACACTGTTCGCTGTCCGTTTACTTTCTTGCCCTTTTTTCTTGCTGTCATAAAGACCACGCCTTGTTTGAAGAATCGGAAATTTTATAAAATTAATTTTAAAAAACTGTTGGGAAAATGAAAGAAAGTATTTTCCGAGTCCATGTTTTTTTTTTTTTTTTTCCTTATTCTATCAATTTCAGTGACAAAAAGTACTACTTTTGACTGAAGGAAACAACCCCATTGTACTTCAATTATTTTTAAATTTTTATATTAACATTTCACAAACTAAATGATTAATGTCAACTCTCTATAACTAGAAGTCCCCAGGCACTAGCTAAAACCTTCGAGTTAATGGTATTTTCTGTTATGGGAATTTCCCTTCTGAAGAGTTAAAGATCCAATAAAAACTTTGACATTAAGTAATATTCTAATTATAAGGTTTCGAGCTATCACATAATGGCTGTGTTAGTAAATTAGGTAGGTACACTTAAAGATATAAAATAATTATTTTGATCCATTTAACTGTTAAACTGTTCAAGGTTCATCCTTTTGAAGATTTTCCCAAGGTTTTCATGTCACTCTCTTGGCCTAAGAACAAGTTCACAATAGTTATAGATAAAAAGAAAGTCAACTTTTTATTCCCACCATTTTGTTGGATTCGTCAGGTATTTAGGAGATCTAATTAGCCTGGTGTTCTTATTATTTTTTTTCAAGCTTGAAATGAGGTATGCAACTTTTTGTGTTCATTCTCCTGGACAACATTTCTGCTTCATGAAAAAAAAAATTTTTTAATGATGCCTGTGATGTATATTTTGTTTAAATAATAACAAAAAACAATAATCTTTTATACCTTAGACATTATTCTAAGCTTTGCACAAGAGAAATGACTCTTATGTGAACAAAAATGTTTCTCGCTTGGCACTCTCTATACCAGAAGAGTACAGTTAAAATATGTAGTTAAAGTGATTTCACTTTAATTTTCTCTTAATAAACTCATCATAGGCTCAGTATATATATACGTTTAAATGCTTAAAGTACTTTTAGTTTTAAAGATTACTGATTAGAAAATATTAGGTTTTTAGAGACTGGATTTTTTGGAAGGAGGGGAAATGAAAACAATTAGTAAAAATTACTGTTACTTAAATGCCACATAGATGATCTATTACAGCACTCATATTTTTTATGAGGACAAAAAATCCATTTCATCCACATGTTAAAGAGTCTTTTACTATTATTCAAACTAAAAGTATAAAACAATAAAGTCACATTAAGTCTTATTTCAAATATATACATTTTCAACAAACCCAAAATGCAAAATTCGGACATATGACTATTATACACAATAATGGTTGAAATGGGAAAAAACCATGTAAATAAAATATAAATTATCAAGAAAATACAATATTTAGCTATTTCAAGACTACGATGGAGCCCCTTCACTAAGGCAAAAATGATCAATAAACAACAAATTCGTGATAGAACACAACTAAAGCCAGGTGGACACCAGTATAAACATTAAATGGGTCAGAAGATAAGTTGACCAATAGAAATACAGGACAAAAAAATACCAATAGCCTTATGAAGTATATTTTGATTCATTTGCGCTTTATTTACATTGTTTTCTAATTTACACACAATAAAGATGTAAATCTTGAAAATTTGATGGTAACAAACTCTTAACCATTAGCTTAGAAGTAAAAAAAAAAAAAAAAAAACCCTCTGAATTTCAAAACCCTATCAAATTTTAATCAACCAAAGGATCCTTTTGTGGGATATTCTTTCAGCTATAAGTTCATTTTTTTTTGCATGGAAAAATATGTTTTAGGAACTCCGCAAGTCTTCTTTATGTGTTTAATACACAGACAGCCCGGTTATTACATCCAAAGACTGCAGTTTCGTCCTTATTACGGGCTCATCAGTCGGGAATAGACAATAACGAAGTTGAAGGAGTCATCCCAATGAAGCAGAGATTGACCAACAAACTAGTGACTTAAGTCACTTTAGTTCACCAGAGAGAACCCGCAGCAATGGGATGGTTTGATTAGTAAATTAATGGCAAAGCTTGGATATTAAACTCTAAGTTACTGGGCTTAAACCAGAGCTAAGGCAAGCATGTGTTATTCTTACAGCTAATTTTACTTTAGCCACAAGTTTCTTGCACTCTGGACTTCATTGAGATGCCACCTCGGCCCTCAGCTCGGTTAATCACTATCCCAGAGTGATGAGTTCATAAGAAGGACAAAACTTCAGTCGCTGGATGTAATAGCCATCCTGTTGGTATATAGCATTAGTTCTGCTTTAGCCCGGGCGTAAGAGTGGTAAATTACTGCTTAACTCTTATTTTTATCAGTGCATTCTTAACCTTCTTGCAAGCTTTTTGAGAGCAAAGTTTCGAAAAATGAGTTTTTTATAAAATTATTCTCAGTTAGGAAAATTGATACACCAACAAGTTTTCTACATTAACTATAACAGAAGTCAGAGTGGTAATTGGGAAATAAATAAGGGCACATTTCTGATAACATTTTGGAACATTTTAGGTCACAAAATATGAAGATATTAAAAAACTAGTATGTTGTGGCCATCACGAAACTTTCTTCTATATTTTTCCTTTTTCTGATCCCTCCCCATGCTTGACGAGGAAGCAATATTCCTAACAAAAAAAAAAAAAAATTACACATGCAAAAACTTGACGACCATTCGGAACTCCAGCGCTCGAATACGCTACCTTGCGGTGATTTACAAAACTGCAAATGAAACTAAAACATTGCCACGTTGCGTTCCACGTGTGTCTGTTGACGTAAACACAGGCAGTTTGTTCCGAGTATTTATTAACGCAATTGATGTGTCTTAGTTTGCTTTCAGCTACAGAAATTAATTAGTCCCTTAGTAGTATTCTCGAGCTTCTCAAAATAATGTTAGTTTTCATTATTTCCTTAATAATTGGTGAAAGCGAAAATTCTGGATTAACAAACTTGGATAACGTTATACAAGGTAAAAATTTTTATTGTTTTGTATGAATTTGTAAGAATATGGGTTTTTTTTATTTTAAATTAATTAAACTTACCATATTTTACAGCAGCATTTAGTTGGAATGGACAGTATGCAAAATATTTTCTTGAATATATTATCGTAGAACAAAATGAATAACCGAGAAAGAATTTACTTTATTCCATTTATTCTCAGCTGAAAGGTTTCGCCAAATTTATTTAGGGTTATAGTTTTAGTATAGTGCGAGCAAAGTAGCCTTGGCGAGAGTTCGCGTTTTTAGTTTAACCATTTTTAATTTTTATTATGAGTGGAATAAAATGGTAGTAAGATTACAGAATTCGATAAGTGAAAACAAATAATGGTCAATCAACTGAAAAGAAAACTACCACTATATATCCATGAGAATTTTGTTGATGATTTGCATAACATGAAACAATTAAATCGTAACTCAAATTAGAAAAATCGAAACAGAAAATTTTTAAATTAACCGATTCGGGAATTCGAGAGAAATAACTCCGGTACAAATGGAAAACAATAAGCGCTAGCCAAGCAAGGCAAAAGAGTATCATCTTCTTTCGATAATAATTCGTAATGTCATTAAATTTTCTAGCATTAATTGTCAGGCCACAATTATTTAGTTTTATCAAGAATTGATAAATATCGAATTCAACATCGTGGAAATAGCTGCTTAGAACTACGAACTACGTAGTTTGCATTAATCTTCGACGTTTAGTAATGCTTCTTGAATTCTCATTTCTTTCTACGTGAGCCAGAATATCCACAAGACTTTGAAAATTAATTTAAAAAGAATAAAGCGAAAAAAATCATACGTACGAACAAAAATCACAACACTTTTAGCATTTTCTTCGTTACCATGTGCGTTTGTTTTAGTTTTTAAGTCCGTTATTAGACAGTGACTTCAGTGCCCCCTACAGTTCGTTCGAGTTGCGAATCCCAATGTCTGAATTATTGTAAAAACAAAACAAAGAGCGAAAATTGAAAGTTACTTTAAAAGCCTTACTTGAATTAATTACAAATATTTTATTTATTAACAAACAAAAGATGGCAACAGTTAAAAATTTTAAATCATTGAGATAATATTTCCGATCATTTCCATACAATTAAAATCACGAGAAATACGCAGACGACAATCTATTACGATTTTATCTTTCTTATTGTTGCATTAATAAAACTTTTTATTCGCAAAAAAAAAAAAAAAAATCAACACCTCTTGGAGCGATTGGAAACAAAATTGAACCAAAGCCTGTTTACGTATGGATTCACATTCCAAATTTCAACCAGAACGTAGCATTACTTCTTGAGATAGGGCACTCACAATGGATAAAAAGAACGGGCGATTGCGCTACCCCCTTTTTAGCTGTTGACACCAAAATAAAATCAGCTCTTATACTCACTAAGGGCTACTTGTCAAAACATTTTTGTTTGGTTCCGTTCGTTATTTCTTGAGATACAGCAGTCACAATTGACGACAAAAAACGTTCTATAACTCAAATCCCGTTTGTGCTAATGACACCAAAATTAAATCAGCACCTGCTCCTGTTAGGGGCAACATATTTACCAAATTTTGTTTGATTCCGCCAGTTACTTCCTGAGGAATAGCAAGCACGCATAACTCAAAAAACGTCCCATTGCTCCACCCCCCTAGGAGGAATTCGCGCCAAAAACCAATGGGCCCAAGTTTACATAGGGGCACATATGTGTACCAAATTTCGTTCAATTTCATGCGGTAGTTTTTGCTGTAGAGCGGCCACAAAAAACTGGTCACACACAGACGTGACACACACACACACAGACAGACAGACATTTTCCAAAAATAGTCGAAATGGACTCAGCACACCTCAAAACGTTCGAATCCGTCAAAATTCGAAATTCGAAAATTTGCACGAATCCAATACTTTCTTCTATATATTAGATATAGAAGAAAGTAAAAAGTTATTTTGTGGGTACACTTCACTTTCATTAACTTTGTTACTGACTTTGCTACTCCCCTCTTATCTCTCCCCCTCCCCAACCCAAAAAAGAAAGACATACAGATCGTTTCTTCTTTAATAACAATCAGCATCGATCCTTAAATTGGATTTATCGTGAAACATACACGTACTGTAAATAGCTTCCTCCACTTCCCTTTTCACTCGTTTTCGTAAGGAATTTCTCATTTCACAAGATCAAAAGAAATAAGTCACATATGAATGTAAGTCCAGCTTATCAAATACATTTTTGGGATGGTAATGCCAATATCCACTAAATATCCAGTAATATTTAATCCACTGTGTCGAAGTGGAGATTAAAAAAAAAAATAGGACTCCATTTTCGCAAAATTTTAGGACTTATAGGACAAAAACAAGTATCAAAAAGCACAAACACTGCCATTTTGATAAGAACTTACATCATCCCCTCACGAAAAAAAAATAATTTGAATTTTGACATCTTGAATTCAAATTATGTTTTTCGCAATCACGAGTATGTGTATGTAGGCGTGTGTGTTTGTGTGTAGGGGTTATGTGTTTGTGTGTGGGGGGTATGTGTGTTTGTGTGTGGGGGGTATGTGTGTTTGTGTGTGGGGATGTATGTGTGTTTGTGTGTGGGAGGTACGTGTATGTGTGTGTAAGCATATTGTGTTTATGTCTGTGTGCTGGCATGAATGTGTGTGTAGTTATGGGTGTGTGTATGTGTAGGTTTCTGTATGTATGCGTGTGTGTATGTGTGTATGTATGCGTGTGTGTATGTGTGTGTGTATGTGTGCGTGTGTGTAGTTGTGTATGTATGAGCGTGTGTGTAGCATATGGATGCAACCTGGAGATGGCTTTCGCTATAGGAGCAACATCCTGAGAAGCCGGTCGGCGGTGATGGTGCAGAGGGTGGCGGTGGGAAAATAAAATGATAGGACGCCTAAAACAGTCAAATGAAAGCAATAAGCAATCGTGATTGCTCAAAAGAAAAAAAATGGGCAGACATTTTTTTTCCCTTAAAGAAAAATCAGGAGCAATTCCTAAGTTTATTTCATCATAAAATATTTGTACGTTTCGAAAAGTTATCTCCTTTTTTGCTTCTTTTCATAACATCAAAAGAAATAATGCATACATGAAAATGAAAGTCTCGCTTTGTAAAAAAGAACTACTTGGGCTTAACTAACTGGTTCTCACACTTGAAGACAAATTTTACAACGTATCGTCATAGGGGTAGTTATATATTCGTATATTTTAAGAAATACAAATTCGACTCGAATCAGACTGTTGCACCATTTCCGGCCCACTTTCCTTTAATAAAAAATAAAAACAAAAAGTTCTTTTGCAAGTGGTTAAGAAAGAAGGAAATATTAGCTAGTAACAAAGCCAATACGATGCTTGGGTTTATCAATAGATCTATTTCAAACAAATCTAAAGAAGTTCTTCTGCCCTTATATAGAAGTTTGGTAAGACCTTATTTGGAGTATGCTGTCCAGTTTTGGTCTCCTTATCTTAAGATATTAATGTATTGCAAGGGTTCAAAGGCGGGCTACAATGCTAATAAATGAACTTTCTCGTTTAGACTATGATTCCAGGCTTAGAATGGTAAAAATGTACCGTCTTGAGCAAAGAAGAGACCGAGGGGACATGATTCAGTTGTTTAAATTTATTAAAATGAAAGATGTTACTGGGCTGCAGTTTAGCACTGAAAACAGGACAAGGGGTCATTGTTTTAAGATATTTAAATCTCAGGCTAACATGGATATTAGGAAAAATTATTATTATAGCAGGGTAGTGGAACCTTGGAACAGCTTACCGGAAGAGGTGGTAATGAGCAAGGGAGTAGACAGTTTTAAGAGGGCCATTGATCTTCACTGAGGATTGTAAATTGAATAGGACCATCTAGCTGGGCCCAGAGCCTGTTGCTGGTCGTCAGTTTTGTATTTGTATCCCTCAATAGCTCTTAAGGGAATATACTATTGTCCGTTTTCTCAAGAAAGTAGTTCATATAGCAGCAAGTCTCCTATGCCATACTTATCTCCATATCATACTATTTATTTTAGTGCTTTAAGATTTCGTTACTGTAGTCATTTAAAAGCATAAGTTCCTGATAAAGTGGTTATTACTAATGAAAAAGTGGATTAAAAATCAATTAGGCAATGGCTAAGAATTTGAGTTCTCAAGTCTACAGTTTTCCCGTTTATACTGTGGCTTGCCATCTGTAAGCAGTATAAGTGAACAAGACTAGTACAAAAAGTTTGAATTGATTTCAGTGCGGCTTTTTCTTTCTTTACAAAAATATGAGTTAAAAAAATGAAAATTTTTGAATATTTAGGAAAAATTCAAAATATCAGGACATTTAGGACCAATCTTACCTCTGCAATAGCGATGGGACTCTTTTTCTTTTTAACAAAACACTCCATAAAATCAGACAAATGCTTCATCTGTTTAAAAAAGAAGAGAGCTAAATTCCTCGTAAAAATCTAACTGAAAACAAAGAATACGATTTTAAAAATTAAAAACAATTAAAACATTTCAATAAATATTTTAAAATAAAATTTATTTCAAGCAGGTGGGTATGAGATGCGGAAAAGTGTCTGCTCCCCTACCCCTCCCTAAAAAGCTTTCAAAAGAAATTCTGATTGAAACAATATTTTTTCTTTCCTTTTCAATATTTGTAGATTTTCACTGGTTATGTATACAATTGCAAAATACATTTGACAATTAGTGTTCAACTTCACAAAAAGTAGCAACAAGCCTAACGCTGCAACACTTTGAACTGAATAATACCTTTTAGTGCAGTGTCCGAAAAATCACCTTATTGTTTTCTTTACAAAGAGTAAATGCAATATAAAGTGGCTACTAATAATTTAAAAAAAAAAGTCTCACAAGAGTCAACTGAGCACTAGCTACTAACTGAACTAAATATTTGAAATCACAAGTCTACCGCTCGCCATTTCGTAACACTCAGTTACTAAAGTTTTATCATTTCATATTCATATCTTGATAGTAGATTGATAGGCACGATGGGAAATTTGTCCGAAGCATCGAATACCGAATCTTCAGTCAACTAATCGCAGGAGCTTCGTCTGCTCTGCAGTATGTCAAGTTTTAGAATTAAATGCAAAATAAATGCACATAACATCTTGCCATTCTCCATATACTTTACTACTTTTAGTTTTTTCAACATTTTTCACAGCTTACTATTTTTTTTTCCCCATTAATACGTATCACCAATTAAGATTTTATTTTGCTTTGCACCGGTAGTACCGGAAAAGCACATGTTTCCAATTTTACATTACAATAAGTGATATAAAGCATTATTTAAAATATTTAAGGCATGTTCCATAATTAAGTAAATATTTTTAACAACCAACTGATATGATCAAATATTAATCTATTATTTCTAGTATTAGACTAGATTTATTTATTTTTTGTATTAATCAATTATTCTGGAATATTTTTTTTTGCAATTTAGTTATTTAGAACAAATAGTTAAAATGTAGATGTAATGTGGGAGTGCTACTAATGAACTGAACGCCTTCCTCATATTTTGATCGACACAGAAACAGAATAAAAATAAATTAATTAAATAAGTAAGTAAATAAAATGCAGCTTTAATTTATGTATTGACAATTATCTACATGTTTTACAATCCTGGTTTATTGTTGATAATCTAGATCAATGAATACAAAATAAGTTTAAAAAAAATTTTAAGATTGATGCATTTATTTTTAAAAAAAACTGAAATATTGTACTTATAACTATTAAATAAAACATCATTTTAAAACAAATTACTTAAAGATGCCCATTAATCTCATTTCCGACCTTGCATACACTGGTGTGCAAAAATTAAGAACAAAGTCGAAAAATTAGCATATCAGCTGAACGAAGAGGCAGAGCGGACAACCTAGCAACCCTTTGCAACCTAGTTTTTAACTAGATGGGTTTTTTTTTCCTCTTAATGTTCAACTTTGATGTGTCTATTAAAATATTTTAAAACTCTTTCATATTTTTTTACGGAAAGCGAAAAAACATTAACGGATAACCGAATAATAACTAAATCCCACAGCATTTAATGTAAACTCCATCAAAAGTAGCGTGCTCCCTAACCGCACTGTCCTCTAGCGGATTGCCGCAAATTTGTCAAGAATCGCGGGGAAAACAGCGGCAGTCGGCACACTACTCTTTCTAGGAACTATAACATAGCTCAATGCATAAAATTCTATTTGAGAACTTACTTCGTTCGACCAGCAGCTCAAGCTTAGCGCCTCCAAATGGAATTCCCTATAAGAAAATCCCACTCATTTTTTATTCTAGCTTCACTCCTGCGATGAGCGTCATCCACGTAATACATCTAGAAATACATTAAAAATTTTCAAGCAGATTCATTGGTTTAAAACAAAATGGTGTTAAGTTATTTAATTGAACTGAATATGTTTATGGGAAGTCAAAGAAGGGGAAGCTGGGGCTTGTATTTAACTACGGCTCAAAAAAAAAAAAAAAAAGGCCTTTATTTTATTTTCAGGGAACGCCCCTTTTGGGTCAGAAGAAACTTCTTGGGTGCCACTTATTTCCGCAGAGTGAGCTCATTTACATGTGAGGAGGCATCAATGAAAACCACACATGTCCAAAACGATTTTCGGGAATTATTACAAAATGCATTTTTAAATAACCTTTCATGGAAAAAGGTATTTATATAGATTGGTTTAATCTCAATAATAGTCTCTAGAGAAAGCTTCTAAATGAAGGAAAACCAATAAACCTATAACTAAATTTTTAAATTAGGACATTTGATAGGATCTAATGGACATTTTTTTCTTTCATTAAACACGTAACGGAAATGTTTCTTTTTGAATGAATGAAGGATCTAAAAACATTCACAGACGTCCACCCATCACCAGCAGGTGGCACAAAGTTCGACAGTATAGACTAAACGCAGGTCACATGACCAAAATAGGGACCTCCTAAGGCCGAATGAACATGTTTTCTAATTGAAACAAGCATATGGACATGTTCTTGTTTGATTTAGGACTCTTAGTTTTAAAACAGAATTTTAATGGGGGCATGATTCTCTCTGACTGAAATTAACACTATAGCGTTGTAGGAACCATCCTGTAATATTATAATTAGATGGTAACTTAATTTGTGCTGAATCTGAACATGTAAGGTTTTGATTAGTGCTACCTTTTTATTTAACAACAAGCTGATGTGTGCATCACATGACTTCCTTTTACTCCAATTCAATGTCATTTCCCCATTAATGGCAATTTTAATGTGATTCAATAGTTTACTCTCTAAATATCACCAACAGTGGCCAATTTGACAAAAAAAAAAAAAATCGCCAAATTTGTCGCCAAGTTGGCGACAATTCTTGGCGACCAAAAGATTGGCGATGTATCGCCAAGTGTCCGACAAATTATAACACCACTTGAATTTACATCGAAAATAACAATGATTTCCACCCAAAAAGGGGCAAAAGACCCCTTTAGAAACACCCGAATGCAACCAAAAAGAGACTTGCACAACTAGACCCCACTAGGAGTCTACGTACCAAATTTCAACTATCTAGGACATACCGTTCTTGAGTTATGCGACATACACACCTACGCACATATATACGTACATACAGACGTCACGAGAAAACACGTTGTAATTAGCTCGGGAAACGTCAAAATGGATATTTTGGGCGTCTATACGCTCTTCGGTACATATGTACGTGTATTCGGTTCGAAAAAAAACTCAACATTCATTTGGGGGTGAGCAAAATGGAAATTAAGGCCGATTTGAGTGAAAATTTTTTGGCGAATACAATACTTACTTTTTTGTAAAAGGAAGTAAAAAGGCAACTCATCGGAGGCGCTTTTAATTCGTACTACAAACATTTCTTTTGATCGAAGAAAAAAGTGGATAGTAACAAGAAAACTTCTATCCAATTCCTAACCAGGTGGAGAAAGCAGTGTAGTAAGTTGCAATTTATAGGTGGTATTATTCAACTGCAAGTTGCAATGTAAGCGGTTCATATCTGAATTCTTGCTTTAAGGCAGTGAATTGAATTTCTCTTGCTATCGTGCCTACGGATTCGGAAGAGGTAAGTGTACTGAACAAAACTCAATGATTCTTTTAATTTGTATTTTAATATACACGTTTGGGGGAGAGTCGGAAGGAATGGAACAGCTCTGCACTCATGCCGAAATGAAATGCGAACAACTAAATCCCGCTTGTCCAGTAAATGAGCAGCTTTAGGCTCTCGCTTGATTCCTATCTGTGATATCGATTAAAAAGCTAGAAACAATTTTTGCGTTTCATTTCGGCATCAGTGCAGCTTTGCCACTTCTCTCAACTTCCCCTACGCATTCGTGAAGATCACTATCACTCTGCAATAAAATTGGCTTTTAGAACGAAATGTTTCCTTATAAGCACACTGTAACAAGTAACTAAAATTAAAAATTAAAAAAAAAACCCCGACTGAGTCGCAAATGTAGAATTAAGAGGGAAAATTGAAAATCCTTTTAAAAGCTTTACACTATTAGAATCAATTACAATTATTTTATTTAACAAATAGAAACTGGCAATAGGTAAAAATTTTTAATCATTTCTTTTAATTTCCTTGTCGTTCAACAATGAACTTGGTTAAAAATCGCGTGAATATAGGCTTAGCCGTATTTAAAATCTGCTTTAAAAAAGCGTTACAATTTGAATTCTATATAACACAGAAGTTCTAAACACATACTATCAGACGCAGAAAAAAAATGCTTTTTACTTTGGTACTAAATTATTTAAAAAAAAAATATGTTTTCACTGAACAAAATCACAAGGCACCTTTGAGAAATTTTTAATTAACATCTTCGTTAATTGATGTCATCCGAAGATGAAACCTAGCTAAGAACACTCTCGATCAACTCTCCTTTCGAACATTTTTTTTTTTTTTAATCGGGCCATCGTTTGGGCTCTAGAGTGCCACCAACAGATACATACACACGCAGACACGTCAAACTTATAACCCTTTTCCTTTGTGCGTCGGGGGGTTAAAAATACACACTATCAATTAACTACTTACAAATAAATACATATACAAATTGCGTAAAAAATAATCGACAAATTTAAATTTTTGTGGGAGAAGAGAAAGGCTACAAAGAGCCAAAATAAGTGAACTAAATTCTTCCTATCTTCTCTAAAACACCTAAACGGACCGTAAAAATCATAAGCTATCAGTAAATACGTTACTTTAACTTAGCTTCTTTCTGTTGCACGAGATAAACTTCAAATTAATTATTCTGGAACCAACTTCCTTTTGGTTGATGCTTGTGGAAACCTTAATGAGCTGGACGATAATGATTGCTTACAGCTTAACAATAATCTTGTCGCCATAGTGTAACACTGAATCATTTACAGTTTATTTCTAAGTTATGTTGCCATATACAGTACCCGCCACTAATAAAATCATTGCATTATAAAATCAGCCACTTTTTAAAATCAAAACTGAAAGAACAGAATCATTGCAATATCAAAACATGCTAAAACCACTTTTAATAAAATCACTATCGCCGTTTTACAAAATCAAACTTTTAGACATCAAACTTAAAATTTTGATAAAGAAGCACCAAGAAATGAAGAAATTTCAGAAAGTGACGAAATCTCAGTGCCAAACTTGCCCTTTCTAATAGACGTGAAAAAAGTGTTTGATGTTAACCGATGCACTATAGAGCAAAGAGGAAAACATAACGTAGAAAGTTGCAAAACGTTTTTAACATTTTGTTAACTTTCAAACTATATTGAATCTTAACTTTGCCATTATGGTAAAGTATTGCTGCATTGTTGTTTAATTAAAACCCTTGTGCGAATAAGAAGAAATATGTACCTCATGTTCAATTAAAATGTCAACTATATTTTGGAACACTTCAAACAAAAAGAAATGAAATAATTCATTTCGTTTTAAGAGTTGTATTTAAATTTCAAAACCTTTCATTTTTTAAGTGAGAGTAGGTATGCCGGTTTATAAAATCAGCCGTTTTATAAAATCAAGTGTCCTCAGAACGGATGTGATTTTAATAAGCGGCGGGCACTGTATCATAAATTGATGCAGTAATCAATTACCCATCCGGTTGAAAGCTATCCTAAGTAAACGTCGGATTTATTAAAGGATCCATTAATATTTCCAATGATTTCTGCAGTGAGCTATTGAGCGCATCTCTTCCCAAAGATTTGGTTCAATCTTTTGTATGCATGGGAACCAAAAATGGACGCCGGCTGAATCATATCGAGGAGGGTGCACCCGCACGTAAATTACTAAAAGCAAAAGAAAAACAAAAATAAAATTAAAAACATCCATTACAGTTTTGACGCGTTGAATTCAAATTATGTTTTTCGCAATAACGAATTGCGATAGTCTCTACTCGTTGGGTTTCTCGTTTCTACAAATGGAAAAATCCAAGAAATGTACACCAGTCACATTATTGAGTGGGGATTTTCTGGAATTTGTATTACGAGACATATCCATAAAAAAAGAAAGAAGAAATATTGATTAGGATGCGACAATAAAGATTTTATTGCCGGTATCTACCAATACAATTATAAAGACTATTTACAGCGATTACCGTTGGGATTTTTTGTTAAAAAATCTTTTATTAATCTTAAATGATGGGAATTAGTAGTCTGGAAATTTTGTATTTAGATGGAGTTTTGCTGTTTAAGTTTATCTATATAAGTGTTTTCTTCCCTTGAAGACGTATAATTTTACACCAAAACTTCTTTTTAACAATTAAGTCTGCTTGAGTTATGCTCTGAAAAAAGAGATGAATCGGTTCGTAACTATGACAACAAAAATTTTGCAACGTAAATCAATATTAAAAACAACCGTTGTTATGGTAATTTAAATAATCACAGCAACATTAACTTTATCAAGTGAAGTTAATAAGCAATTCGTGATTTCTAAAAAAAAATAGTACTTTTTTCAATTATTTTCTTTTTTTTACATTTTTCAATTAATTTTTCTTTTATTTTTTTCTTTATTTATTGTAAATCAAAGTCTAAGTTATATTTTCATATTAGTTAATATTATCTAACTAAAAAATATCTCGTCAAAGAATGACGGGGACAAATTGCCTTTATATCAGAGAAATTTGCATTCAAACATTGACGTACTCCAATAAATATCCGTACCTCAAGTCAGATTGATGTAAGTCACAATTTCACTAATTTTCAGGAAAGCGTAAAAACGTTTGTTTGCTGTATAAGTAGGTTGGGACTCGCGCTCTTGTAACACTGGTGATTTTAAAAAAAGGTTTTTTCTTTAAAATACAGATATGATGTTAGGGCGTTAGGCGGAATAGGAATCAATTTATACAGCCTGACCACCAAAGGCTACCATCCGGTTTGCAGGACGCATCTATTAGTTTTCATGGATACTATCTTGTAAAAATGAAATTACCGAAATTTAGATGCTCCAACAATGAAATATATTATACCACACGCTAATCATTATAACCTATGGTTTCGTACTAAGGTAGGAATTGACGGATCATCATTTTACCGCGAGTTTCATTGTTGGTGACGTCAGAGAGTAACTCGATCAGCTATTACATCTATAACAGATTTTTTTTCCTCTGAAAGCAATAATTTTATAATTTTGTAATTTGACTTTTGCCTATAAATTAAATTTGATTTCCCTTAGTTAATAAAAATAATAATTAAAAAAATTGTTATAAGAGTAACATTAAAAAATAATTAGAATTTTTTTAAAATAATTTTATTTTTAGAAAACCAGGTAGTGAAATTGCACCTCCTCACTGACATTCATATCCATAAAAGTAAAATTAATGTTATTTAGAATTTAATTTGTAGTTTTTTACAGTACTTTATAGTTCGTTCTTATTTAATTTAAATATTTTTGGCAAAAAATTGAAAATTCACTTGCACCATATTACCATCGCTCATAGACAATAACATGCGATCGATGATTTTGGTGATGCGTTTTGTAGTTTTTTTGTCACCCAGTCACCCCTCAATTAAATTTAATTTTAAAAATCCAGTAGGTGAAAGTGCACTTCCTTGTCTCCCTTGTTGGCACTAATAGACATAGACATAACCGTGACTACATTTTTTAGTTATATACGTTCCGACATCCTTTATAATACTTGATTCCAATTTGTTTAGGTAATGTTAAAGCTGAAATCTATGCCGAAGTTTAATTAATACATTTCTTTGTAAAGGCAAAATTTTAATTTTTATGGAAGTAAAAAGGCGCATATCCTTAGGTCGTCGGAAAAAAATTCTCGGAATAATCCGAGTTTCGTAGTGCTGCCATCTTTGATTATAAACACCAACTAGAAAGGCACACTACAATACATTTTGGGTCCATCAGGTAAAAGCAGTAGCGGATACAGCCGGAGGGCAATCGGGCATTTGCCCGGTGGGCCGATCATGTTAGGGCCACTCAGTTGCCCTGTCTACAAACAATAAAATGTAAATACCGATACGTGAATTCTTTAGTTTCAAGCCCCCTTAACATGTAGTCTCAAGCACGCGCCGCGGGTGGAGGGGGAAATTTTCAGAAATTAGGGGGCTATCGCCCCCTGCTCGCTAACGCTCGCCAACCCCCAGAACTGCTTACGCAGTTCCTTCGGATCGCTTCGCGATCCGAGCTCGCTACGCTCGCTCACCGGTCACCAAATATTGGTCTAGCTTTATCTGTATTAAAAAAAGGTAGTTTTTTCTTTTCTTAATATGAATATCATAACACTTATGATTTTCATACATTTAAAAGGGAACAATTACTTTGACATGCAACTCGTGCATTGGATTATTATAAAGCAAAAGTTTGCAATTCCATTATCTTTTGAGAAAAGTATGCAAAGGAACATTTTTGTACTAAAATTACAAACATAATATAATCTTTCTTTCCTACATTTACTGAATGCAAAAGAAATTGCAGTGAAAAAAAAATCCTACAATGTTAACACGTCACTAATTATACTATGTTCAGTGTCAAAATATGTGTATATATATGTTTTAAAATGTCTAACAGTTGCAAAGAGCAAGCAACTTCTGAAATTCTCTGAAAGCAGTGAGTTAGTAAAAAAAATGTTAGAAAGTGTTTTAAGAGTCAAGAAACCAAATCCAGTGTCACAACAGCTTATGAGGGCCAAGGCCTACTGTACCCATCTCACTCCTTCTGACCAAGGGCTCTGGGGTGCTAGGCAGATGTTCCAGTTAAGGTCAGCCTAACGCGGAACCCATAGTGTTCCCAAGCATACTTGGTACTTATTTTATTGACCCACTGGCGGAATGAACAGCTGAATCAATCATGCCCGACCCGGAGATTAAACCCGGACCTGCAGCGTATAAGGGCTACCACTGAGCCTCTGGGCTTCAGAGCACTTGAATATAATTTACGAAGAAGAGAGCAGTGGGCTACGGAGTCTTTAGATGAAAGATCTGAACGCAGATTGGTCAGAAATGCTGCCGATACGCTAAGGGGCACAAATTTACACAGTCTTCAAATCGGAGAATTTTGCAAGTGTTTCCGAATACATTTATGGACTAATCATGCACTTTACTGGAGAAAAAGGGTTGGCCTAAGACTAAATAATTATAAAACTGGAGAAAAATATTATTGTAGCAAAAAAAAAATAATGATTATTATATAACACTAATATTTGTCATACCTCGGATACCATTTATTTCATTCGATAGCATATGCCTTTTAAACTCAAATGTAAACAATTTCCTGTTAGATTAACCTTTCTAATGACTATAAATAACGCAGAGGGTCAAAATGATTTTGTGAAAACATATTAACAGTAAAATCAGGTTTCCCGATTCAATTTGTTGGGGGAAATTTTCAGAAATGGGGCCGCCAATTTCATTTTAGTAATGCAATAAAAACAGAAAAACGTTGGCAGTATTAAAAAGTTAAAATACTTTTGCCCAATTCTTAGTTTCAGTTACGAATGATACTTCACATTTACTTATGAATGACAATTAACAATGGTTATAATTGTATTTCATAACAATTCGAATAAAAGTAACACTTTTCAATAAAATTATAAACATAAAATGCAATCTTAAAACACAATTTAGAGCATCCAAAGTACTATATTATTAACACTATTCAAGTAAAGACCTCCGAAATGTGCGTTTCTAACACTTTTTACGAAAAATGAAGCTTTCAGTTTCCCTCAGTATCCCTCGAAGGGTTCCAATCCACAGTTTAAGATCCTTAGAGATCCTTAGTTAAGACAGTTAAATTTGAAAGTGATTAGATTTAAAAAAAATAATAAAAATATGGGTCTCAGGCAAACCTACCCTTTCTACCATTTACAGTTAAATTTGAAAGTGATTAGATTTAAAAAAATAATAAAAATATGGGTTGCAAACCTACTCTTTCTCCTTTCCTTTTTTTTTTTTAATAAAGAATATCATCCTGAAAATCGGAGTTTAAGTGAAGAAAAATACACAGGTCCCCGAAATATGGTTTATCTGGGAGAAAAATTAAAATACAGCGAGAGAGATTAAAAATATTGAAATAAATAATCATAGCAGTGTTCTAAGTGTTTGAATGTGAAACAAAACGTTATCAAGAGATGAAGATTATGAAATTAAATTGAAATGTAGAGTGGAATAAAAAAGCCTAAGGTCATTAAGGTTATTTAAGGTCATCAAAGCATCAGGTCAGTACAAAAAAAGTTTTTTTTTTTACCTGCGGTCGCAGATGGCTTGCATTTCAAGTAAATAAAAATACCAGGCTGGAAATTGAAAATTTTACTATGGAAAATCTAAGTCTAAATGGTTTTGAAAGAGAAAACTGTAGAATGGCGATTCTTTTTTTTTTAACATTAGTTAAAATAAATAGATCAATAAAGATTGGCCGTAGCTAAAAGGGGGGGGGGGGGATCCAAAAGCTAATATCTTATTTTTTTAGTCACAGTTAGCCTAAAGCGCGTTTTTAAAACTTTGCTCTTTAGGAATTCTCGGAAAAACGCCCTTAGTTTAACGTCATAAAAGATGGCCCACAACAGCGTAATTGGGATTTCAGCTTCGAAAAACTTCGAGGAGAGCGTTTCCGGTGCAACCTACCTAGAAACTTCCCCTCCCCATCATTAAAGAAAGTCAGAAATCAGGGTCGAAAAAATTTCAGAAGTTCCTTGAACATTTTTCCATAACATCATCGAAGATTGTCTAAAATTAACTTTTTTGAGCTTCAATCTCAAAAAAGGAGAACTCCCTAATCTTTCCTTCCCCCATAAAAACATCATGGCAGAACGGTTTTGACCTATTTCCTAAAATTAAATTAAGACCTCAAATTAATTATAAACACCAAACAATTTTTGTAACTGGTCATAATCATTTCCCTATCTACGTACTTCGTTTCTCACTTTCAGATTCTGTATCAAGTAAAAGTTCATGTCATGGTGTCATGGACTCCCAGGTACCCACCAGGCCTTTATCTTCCACTAACCTCATCTTTTCACATTAAATATAACCCCTCTCTTTTTCCTTCCGAAAATCTTTGCACAGCTTTCTTTCATCCTCATGAGAATAAATTAATACACACCCTCTTTTAATTCTTATCCAAAGGGGGGTTATCTTGCTTAGGGTTTTTTAATTTAAATTATGAATTCATGTAATAAAAAATTACTGGTGTTTCAAAAATTTCATAAACTGTTTTGTTTTCAGTCCTCCCGCCCCCTCCCCCGAGAACATAGTGATTCACATTGTCTATGTTCGGTTTAACAGAAGTATTTTCATTTAATGCCAATTTTTGGTTTTTATGCCATTTATCTCGCAGCTTTATAATTATAATCATTCTGCACTTTTAATGTATTGCATTGTACTTCTTATTGTGTTTTGTAACATTCAATTTCTAATTGTGACAGGTAACGGGAGTGTCTAAGGTGTATGTATATGCATAACACCACCAAAGGCCGTCGACAGTGTTGCGTTGATAGAATTTAGTTTCGAAAGTTTACCATCGATCTTCTCTTTTTAATAACATTACGAAAGATATTTATAACACCGTTCTACAGCAACGAAAAATTTGAAGGAAAGCACTCCCCCCCCCCCCGTCATCATCAGTAAAGCACGTCAGAAATCTCGGTGTTAATGCTTCAATTTTGGAAAAAATCTAGGGAGAGCCCTGCCATTACTCCTCGTAATCCTCCTAAAATCATAGGAGGTCAGTTAAAGTTTCGTTTGTGGAACTTAACTTTTGAACAACCTTCATATGCCCTAGTTTTTACCGAAGAAAGCTTAGAATCATATTTTTAAGACTTCACTTTAAGCAAATTCATGTTGGATGCTGCTCGAATCTCTCCTTTCACTAACATCGCTCAAATTCTTCTAAAACCGAGTTTTCAGAGCTAAGATTTTGAAAATTTCCTGGACGCCATCTCTTCCTAACATAATTAAGAATGATATAAAAATCCAATTTTGGAGTTTCACTTCCAAAACATTGCAACAGGAGGGCCTAGGAACTACCGCTCTCCCTACATCACCATAGATCATCTAAAATTGCGTTTTTAAGACTACAATTTTTAAAAAATTCCGGAGAAGAAACCCCCGGATCCCTTATTTCTGATGTAATGTTTAACTTACAATTAGGTTTATATTGCCAATATTTAATGTAATGACTCCCATAAGAAAGAAAATAAATCTACTCTCTTTCTGTGTATTGCTGCATGTGTTTGACCGTAGCCTATGGTTTGACAAAATTAAGGGGTCAACCCGCCTCCTTAATAACCTTTCTATTCTAACAAAAGTTATGTTAAAATATATTATTACGAAAATAATCAATGAAGCTCCAATCATTTAAAAATATTTAAATAGATTATTTTACCCCCCCCCCCCTTTTTTTTTACAAACCATGATTTAGCTTATCGTGTATCAATTGTTCACCATCAAAACGCAGAAAGAATTCGTTCCGTCATTTTTTTTTTAAGTATTTCATTTTTACGAATGATTTTTTCATATTTAAGGGATATCGTTTCCCAATCGTTTGGTAAAAAATAGTATTAGGAGCTATGGGGCCGCGACATCCTTTATGCCAGGGCCGATTTCTTGAACCAATCCGCCACTGGGTAAAAGTGGTTTGCACAAAGGTATTTGAAAAATTGTTTTCCTGATAATCTAGGTCCTGCAGCATCAACACAGAAAATATTCCTCTCCATGAAAACTTAAAAGGAAAAAAAAAACAAAAAAACAGAGGAAGCTATTATAAAACCGAAAAGTAGGTCATGAAACCAAGGAATCTATCTGGAAGTGCTGCCATCTACACTTATGAAGAACCTAAAATAATACCCCCCTTAAATATTTTCGGGGTTTAAATGCAAAAGTTTTTTTTTTTTTTTTAAAGATTCAGAACTAGATTATTTTTGTTCTTAAAGTCCATTTTTAATCATGATTATGTCTGGGAATGTAAGTTGAATAACACGGGAACCAGGCCCGTGTCAAGCTAGATCGGCGCCGTCATGCAAATGTCTTATGAGCGCCTTTATGCATTGGCGTTTGGCGAAAATATAGTTAACAAGTGGAATGAGGTTTTGTAGACAAATATGACGCGTAAAAAAATACGTTTGGCACTTAGTTTATTAAAAAAAATGTGAAAAAATGTGTATTTAAGTTTGGATTACACAATGTACGGTTTTACTTCATATTTATCTCGAAGTTATTTCGAGTTCAGTCGCTTCTCTGATATACTGATGCATTTTGACAAAAAGAAAATATTTTAAGTATCAAAGTTAACGCTGCTCTAAATATCTATCTAATCTCTAATTGATGAATAAGTAATCAAACTGTTATGCCTGTAAAAACATAACAGAATTTCATTGTGTTTCTAAACCCCATTGACTCATTGTATTTCTAAATTGAAGTATAGAGGATATCCCACCTTAAAATCTCAAACTGAAACCTTTTCCGAAAAAAAAAAACAATAATTCTAAAACACGGAAAGCATTGAATATGATATCTAAAACAAATACATTGTCCAAAGCTCTTTCTTTGACACCAAATAGTTAAAGAAAAAGGAGGGGGGAGTGGGGGGACCGAGTAATTATGGTCAAGTCGTTACTTTTTGGAACTAAAACTTTTACCAAAATTGGTTGTTTCCAATGTACAAATATTACGCACAAGTAAGATACAAGGGCGTACAGTATTTTTTATGTATAACAATTGAATTACCACGAACAATAATTAAAAGTCCCAAAAAGACATATTGCACAGATTATAATACAAGACATTCACCTCAAGATCCAAAATGAGGAATAGAAAATTTCTTGCTCCTGATATGCTCACCCTTGTGTATTATAGACATACCGAAATAGCATTCACGGCTCTACATTAGGAAGAAAAATACTAATCTATGCATTAATTAGCATCACGTTTTTTCAGTGTAAAAGATTGCGCTTTTGAATAGCATGTTCAGACACAACAGGACAATATAATTTTTTTTTCTTTCAGATAAGCAGTGAGAGGATTGCTTGTTTCAGTAAGTAGTGCAACCATTCGAAATAATCAGGGCACGAAGAACGGTCCGGCGGGTCCATGGACCAGGGCACCAATTTTAAAGGCACCAAAATGGAGTAAATTTCTTTATTTCTTTCAATAATTGAATACTTCCACATGAAAAATGTGCAGATTTTCTTATGAGAGGGGCACCACATTTTGTCAGAGGCTGGGTATCACTTTGGTTTGATTGGGCCCCGGATACAACGAAAAGTTCAATTTTATTTTTTTGGTTGGAGGAATTCCCCAGATTTGAAGCATTTTTAATTGGTGAAGCTCGGCGGGTTTTTGACTCTGGCGCCGTCGTGTCCTGCACGACCTCGCACATGGGGACGGCGCGGCTCTGACGGGAACTCTCCTTATTGATCATCTGCGATGCGACTCTGACTATGCACTATGTGTTGCTTCCAATCAGGGCCGTCGCTAGGTCAAAAAACTGGGGGCGGGACGCATTTGGCGGTCTCTTAATTTTTCAAACGCATGTTCTAATATGCAGAGAGAAAGAGAGTGAAGATTTGGCTTCTGGCTTAGCAAGGATAGTCATATTACTAGACCTTAGTACTAGCAATAAAAATATATTTGTAAGGATAATATTCAGTCAGAAATAGGGAGTGTCGGAGGGCTATCTCCTAGCATTTTTTCGAATTGGAAGACATAAAAACGCAGTTTAAGACTTTATTTTGAACTGGGATTAGAAGGGGAGAGGAGGACCAGGATAGCCTCTCCTGATATTTCTTCCCCGGGAAGTTTTCAAGATTGTTATTTGAAAAACGCAGTTTTAAACGATATATAATGACGTTAAGGGAGGAAGAGACTCGGGGCCATATCCCCCGACAATTTTTTTTAATTCAAACTCTAAGCACGCAATGGTGAATTATTTGTGATTGTGACATTTAAAGGGGGTTTCGAGGGCTCTCCAACGGCAACAATTTGAAAACTGTAGTTCGAAAAATGTAGTTTTAAACGATCTATGGTGATATTAAGGGGAAGAGAGATGCGGGGGCCATCCCCGCCGAATTGTTTTAAAATTGAAGCCTTAAAAACGCGGTTGTAGTCTTTTTTGTTAAAATTTAGAGCACCACCAGTTTCTCGAAATTAAAGCTTCGAAAACGTAATTTAGACCAACCTTCGAGGAAAGAGGGGAGAGTTTTGAAGGGGCAGAAATGTTTCATAATTGAAGTACTAAAAGCGAGATTTAAGACGTTTTCCGATGATGTTGACGAGAGAGAGAGGGGGAAACATTTTCTTGAAACATTTTCGATCTGTAGAAAACGCAGTTTTAGAAGATTTTTCGTGGTGTTATTGGGTGGAGAGATTCGGAGTCCTCCCCTGGAAAATTGTCAAAATTGAAATTCAATTAACGCAGTCGTAGACGATTTTCAATACCGTTAGAGGAATAGAGGGTTTGGGAGATTTGCCCCGAAAAAATTTCTGAACTGAAGCCTTAACGATAAAAATTTTGAGGATCTTCGGTAGTATTAGGAGACGGACAGGTTCTGGAGACCTCAGAGTTTGTTTTTTAAAATAAAGTCCAAAAGACGAAATTTATTCCACCTTGAATGATGATGAATGATTAATTGAGCGGGCGTTTCGCAGGGATTACGATGGGAGCACTTTCATTGTTTTTCGAAATTTCAGTTCTAAATACTCATGTGTAGGCCATCTTTAATGACGTTACGGCAAGGGGTGGGGTTTGAGAACGTTTTCCCAGAATTGTTTCAAAACCTGTTTTAAAACCTCGCTTCCGGGCCAACTTTGGGGACGTGAAAAGAAGGGTTTGTTGTTCCCCAATCTTTCCTCAGTTGGGCTACGTCCCTATCTTCATTTTAAATTTTAATGATTAATGGCAATACTTTCAAATTGTGGTAATACTTTCTTCCAATTTTCCTTTGCCAAACACGATTATTCGTTTGGATTTTGCATAGTAAAATTTTCATCTTCCAGCTTAACACTTTTGTTTTCTTGAAATACAAGCGTATGCGGCCCCAGAAAAAAGAACTTTTAACATTTTGAACGGATGTGGTAACTTTCTGCGATACCTTAGGTCTTTATTCCACTTAATTTTATTTTGAATATCCCTCCAGCATCTCTTGGTCAAGCTTTGATTTACTTACGATTTTTACATTCAAACATTTAGACCATTTGATGTGAGTATTCATTACAGTACATGGAATCTCTCTTTACATTAATTTTTTCCCTCTCTCTATTTCAAATATATTTCGGCAGCCCATGCATTTTTCCCCGCTTAGCAATTATTTTCAGGACAATATTTTTTATCAAAAAAATTACATATAGGAATGTTTCGGTGGCCCCTATGAAGCTATCCTGTTTATTTATCTATTTTTTTTAAACTGATGAACCATAAAGCATGGTTTTGTGTAACCAGAACCACCAAGAGACAAGGCGTGCACCATGTTAGTCTTGTCGCCGGTCCTCTATACCATTATGCTAATTTTACTCTATACACAATACTTTAGCTCGAACCGGACCCATAGTTTCTGACTAGGCCGACATACCCACTCTGTGGCCTAGTGAATAGTGTACTGAATACCTTTTTGTTTTCGTTAAAATATGTTTGAAGCGTACATTTCCGAGGCCCTTACGTAGATAATCTTAATAAAGGAGAATCATGGATGTTCCTAAATTGTATTTTAAGATTACATTTTCTATTCAAATTTTACAGACTAATACATTTTGCCACCATTATTTCATCTGTTCATCCATAATTACTATTTTAATTTTCTTAAAATAACATTGAGTTTCCCTATTCTTTGTTTGTTGCATCACTAAAATGAAATTAGCGACCCAACTTCTGAAAAACTGGGGGGGGGGGGATGTAGCCACTCCATCCCATCGGCGACGGCCCTGCTTCCAATATATATGTATATTTTTTCAACGTGAAAACTTTTTCGGACATGGGGTTCATAGAATTGAGTGCCATTCTCTGGTTTTTTACCAAAAAATAGGTGAAAAAACCATTAAAACCATTGGTTTTAACCATTTAAAGTAACACCGGGAATTTTAACGATCACATTATCGTCGAGTGTGTTACAACATTTGTGGAATCAAAAATACATTCTAAAGGTTAAATATCTGTTTTTGTGTATTACCTTCCCGTAGCTCACAAGGAGTAATGCTTTACAGCAAAGTAGACAGTTAATTAGCAGCTTTTTTTCACATCTTTGTGTTCTATATGAAGTCTTTTGACAAACTACGGAGCCTTTTCAATTATAATGAATCCATAATAAATCACCACCTCATATCCAGGACATGAGGAAAATCTTCGAATCAAAGTGCTTGAACCTGAAACTAGCGCTTTGAAAACTTTGATTTTGGACATAGAGTGATTTGAGAAGAAAAAAAAAAGAAAAAATTAATTTGAACTTTGACATCTTGAATTCAAATTATGTTTTTCCCAAGCACGAGTGTGTGTGGGTAGTTGTGTGTATGTGTGGGGAGGATGTCTGGGGGGTATGTGTATGTGTCGGTAGTTATGTGTATGTGTAGGTGTGTGTATGTGTAGGGGATACGTGTATGTGTAGGTAGTTGTGTGTATGTGTTTGTGTAGGTATCTGTACGTATGCTTGAGTGTATGTCTTTGTGTGTGTAGGTGTGTGTGTATGTATGTGTTTGTGTGTGTATGTGTAGGTGTATGTGGTGTATGTGTGTTTGTGTGTGGGGGGTATGTGTGGGTAGTTGTGTGCATTTGATTGTGTGTGTATGCGTAAGTGTCTGTATGTATGCGTGAGTGTATGTCTTTATGTGTGTGAAGATGCAGGCAAGTAAGTGACGCAACCTGGAGACGCTGCTCGCTAGAGGAGCAGCATCGTGAGGCGGCCGGCCGACGGTGGTGCTGCAGAGGGAGGCGGGGGGGGGGGGGAATAAAATCATAGGAACACCAAAACAGTCCAATGAAAACAATAAGCAATCGTGATTGCTCAAACAGTTTCGTTCAATTTATTCAATTAGAATATGTTCAGTTTTGTTCAAAATGAAAAATGTAAGATGGATTTAGTACCTTTTGATTGGAAAGTCAAACTTTGCCCTATAACGATCTAGAATTCGTACCGTTTGGAGTTCATAGAGACTAGAGGGCTTGATTAAGCCACCCGAAAGATACATAAAATAAGAAACGAGTTTCCTAAAAAATAGATGTTTCCTTTTAATAGAGTATTCTTCAATTGAGAGACTTCCAGGCTCGTTTCTATGTCAGATTTTGTTTCACGAACTGTTTACTACTTTCTCTAGTTTCACAGCTATGCAATACAATATCGTAAGATTCAAAGTTTCAGTTGTAGGTTGTAGTTAAGCATATTGTCAGTCTTCGTTGGTATATCTGTTTTTTTAAATATTGTTTATTTCGTTACATTCTCAGGGTCCGCTATTTTTTTTTTTTTTTGTTTGTTTGTTTGTGTCGGAACCTGGCTTATTACACTAAAAAAACCATCGATTAGAGACCACCTATAAACATGCCTTGAAAATATCCTCTCTTGATTATCAAACTCCCTGCGGGCCACATACGAGCCGCAGACCTTCAATTGAAGACCCATTGTTTGAATCACATTGTCAATGATATAAAAGTTAGGTTTTTTGTTCAATTTAGTTAATGTTAAAATAAACGGTAAAACGAGTATAAATTGAGAAGAATTAGAAAAATTTAAACCGTACCTGGGAAAGAATAGAACTCATTCTCTGGCACAAATGTTTCTTCCAAGAAGGCAATCACAGTATTTGAATTTTTGACCAGCTACATTAAGTTTCCAAGCCTATGTTTCAAAAAATAGTCAAGTATTTATGAAGATTTAGTTCAGTAATTTCAAAAAACACTTACTTGAAGTTCACACAAAATAGTTTGCATTGAAAAATTTAGTATATCTTATGATAAATAATGTAGACCTTAGATAAAAATATTTCAGCAGTTAAAAATACTGTCCGATTTTATTGGTCCTAATCCTGCAAGTTGGAATCCTCTCCATGATTATCAATATAGCGATCACCCTTGTGGTCGTAAATGACCTCACATAATAAGTTGCAGCACTTATAAAATAACTCGACGTTATTATAGCCCAACCTGTTAAATGATTTTGAAGTCATTTTCCACATATTTTAAAGCATTTTTTTTTTTTTTAATCACTGCCACTCAACAACCTCCGATGATTGCTTCGCAATCTTTTTTCGGAAATTCGCAATTTTGGTTCGGGAAGGTTTTATGTGCATGTTAAGAAGAATTAGAATTAAATACACGTTACGATTAGAACAAAAGAAAAATCGCTTTCCACCTCCCTTAGGAAATAGAGTTTCAATGAAGTGCTCATTGAATTTAACAAGATGTTAAAACTCCATTTCAATCCGCAAACAAAAAGATCTCAGTAAAAATATGTATAACAAAATTATTTTTTTTAATGCTTCAAAGAGCACCCCTCCACTAATGTCTCAACTATTTTGTATCAAAGTTCAAAACTTAAGGTTTCTCCTGAACATAGCAAAACGGCCGTTTGATACGGTTCAAAAGCTTTCAAATTCGTGCTCTCTAATTAAAACTTGCTCTTTAGCTCCGAGCTTGAACTGAGCTGAACCTAAGACTTTCGCTAAATTCAAAACCTTTACATCCGATATTCTAATTGAGAAAACTGGAACAAGCTCCATCTCTGGGAGTGGGGGTTTGGAAAACTTTTTGTCCCTTCAACAAGCAAATAATGTAAACTTTAAGCTTAAAAAAATTGCAGAAAAAGTAATTCGATTAAAAAAAAAAAAACAGGTGTACACTTCCGGAACTCGAAGTAATTTTCTACCACGTTTTAAGGCTGTAGGTGCTAGACGCAGGTCCGCGACAAAAGTCCTTTCCCAATTTCCTTGACATTCCTTTTTTTTTTTTTAATATACAGAGCAAAAAACATTCTCCTTTTTATATTTGATTTTTTTACTATGCTATAAAAATCAAATGATGGTGTCATTTGATTCGATTTTTTTATGCAATTTTTTTTTTGTGCGGTTTATGAAATTTAAAAAAACGAGCGCAAATTATTTATGGAACAAGTGCGAGGTAGTATCTTCAAGGATGACAGGGGCATCCCGATAGGAAGTCACTGTAACTTCCCAAAAGTTTCTTTCTTTGGGACATTTTTCGGGAGTCGGCAAAATTATCATCACTTGGTTTGCTTTGATTTCCTTTAAGTACAGAATTTTGGGTCATTTTCTACGTGAGATTTTTTTATGCGGTTCCTATCCACCGCATCAAAAAAAAGTATTTTTTAACTGTGTTGCGAAAATAACTTTTTAAAGCTACTGGTGAAGTTTCGAACATTTTTTTTTTACGCGATTTTTTTATGCGGTCCACATCCTCTCCATTAAAAGAGATTTGATTGTAGTTGAACCGGTGTAACATAGATAAAAATTTTATAATCTAGGTTAACATTTCCAGCAATGCTGAAATAGATCAAATGGTTTTAGTTTGCGATAGCTTAAAATGCTGTTACACAAAATTGTAAAAGAGTATTTTTCATAAGGTAAGGTAGAGAGGACAGGCTATGCTAAAAAAAATTGAAACCGGATGGAGAACTAATGTATTCCAAGATGAACAGCTTCTCGCTAAAGGTCTTGTAATACATTTTGATTCAAAACATTGCATTACTGAATCTCAACTGGCATTTAATTTAAACTCCAATATTGCTGCAAGTTTATAAAACATGTTTTTAGGAACGCCATTAGAAGTCACCTAAAAGGAATAACATAATGTTACTCAACCTTTTTTATTTTCCTTAATTCTTCACCAGTTTCTTCCCACTACTAGGTCCATACAAAAATATCGAAATAAAATTTTTACTCACGTGCCATTTAAAGTTGGCTTTGTAGCCGTTTTTTGACCAAAAGTAAGTTTTACGTAAATGCATCTAACAGTTAATTTTAAGACACTCAAGACTACATGAAATCAAGCATTATTAGAATGATGGAAAGATATGTCTTTTTACACAATATTACCTAAGGAGTGAGAAAGTAGTGGAAAAAAAATCACGAATATAAATTGAAAGTTTGCATAAAATAAGAGTTTCAAAATTGCAAAAGAAGTGAGTCTCACATCTATTTTTTTTTCTTGTATGGACATAATATAGGACTACTTGTAGAAATTTTAAGCTTGAAAAGCTTGTCCTTTATAGCTTACTTTCAAAGTAAAAGTAAAAGAAAAAAGAGAAAAAGCATGAGAGAAGGCTTAATGCATCTTAATATCGCGAAAAACAAAAAAAAAGTTAAAAATAATTAAACTAATTAAATCAATAATCGAAAAATCAAAAATGATAAATAAAAGGTATTAAGATGGGTGAAAATGTCGGCCGGTAAAAATTTTTGAGTGAATGGTCCATTTCGTACATTTTTTTGTTTGTTCGAATGATCTCGATGACGCCACCTCGTTCCCATATTCATTTAATCCTTTCTCTCTCTCTCTTTTTTTTTTTTTTTTTTTTTTGATTAAACAATTTTTCGTCTATTCAATTCTAAACAGTTCTAAAAACTTCCCATTAGCATCTACGTGGAAATTCAAGGAAAGTATAAATCTTGAACTTAGAGGCGAATTTGATTCAAATAAACTTTGTAGGAAAATGCTTTTGAAGAAAAGCATGTATAGACTTTTTTTTTTTTTTTTGATTTTAACAATTTCCCATACGATTTGAACAGTTCAAATCCCTTATCATTAGCGCCTATAACGAAACTAAAGAAGTAATACAGATTACGAACTTAAAGGTGAATTCACTTCAAACAACTTTTGTTGGAAATAGCTCCGCGTAAAATAGTAAGTGAAGACTAAAAGTGGGTGCCGATTTCGGAAAGTATCATTGCGTTTGGCCAAAAGTCGCAAAAGAATTGTAGTTTGACTATGATTTTTAGTGCTGCAATCAAGTTTATTCAGTAATATACTGGTTTCTTGATTGATTTGACGTTTATTTTCTTTTTTACAATATTGATATCTACGCGAAAAAGACAGATTTTATATACAGGAAACATGCGATATTAAAAACCGAAGAAAGAAAAAGAGTCTTCAAAAAGTTAGTAAACATGATACAGTCAAACCTTCCTTAACGAACACTCCCAGATAGCGGATACTCCCCGTTAGCGGACAGTTTCTGAATCTCCAGACCCTCGAGAGCGTATAATTTATTTCACTCCTCGTTAGCTGACACTCCTATTAGCGGACAGTAAATCAGCCAAGTTTCGTTTTATTTTTCTGTGTCTCGTAAGATTTTGCTCCGCACTACTTTTGTGGCAAGCATTTTTTCTACTCCTTTACGATGTTCTGGGACTAACCAGTACCGATAAGAGAATTAACACCCTTTTTTCTCCGAAAACAGGAGCCTTTTTAGTCGAAGCTTATGAAAGTTTTGTTTCCATTTCAAACAAGAAATTCCAACAAAAACAGAAAAAAAAATCTTTCTCTTTTTACACAGTACCTTGCTTTATCATTTTGCATGGGAGAGGAATTCATTAAAAAAAAATACTCTCGCGCAACTTAACGGTATCCACCCCCCCTCCTACTAGATTTTGGGAGACGCGTGTCGACGCCGTGCGCTTTCTTTCCAGACGCTGAAGAGGAATCGGCACGGTATTGCCAAATAAAGTGAAAAGTAGCCAATTGGGCTGCATTTTGCTACCATTTAAAAGAAAAAGTTGCTGAAAATCAACAACATTGAAAATAGACATAGGGGAAATAATTCACGCAAATGCTTTTCCATTTTATTTTCCCGAAAGATTCAGCGGATTATTTACTTACTGGGTAAATTCAGTTATATTCGCACTACTCAATTAGAATTATACACTGTAGGTGTAGGTTTAAAATACAAAATTAAAATGCCATTGTAAATTCAGACTCCCCAATAGCGGACACTCCCCGTTAATGGACAAAAACTTTGGTCCTGACGGTGTCCGCTTTTAGGAGGTTTGAGTGTATATATATATTTTTTCAAGTGGGCAGTTTTCAAAAGCGGATACTTTGAACTCTATGCAATGTAATCCAGATACAATTTACCAATGAAATGCTATCGAACAATGAGGAGTGGTAAGAATACAAGTGAGTGAACGTAATAACTGAGGAAATTATTCAAATCGTTGATAAAAAAAAAGGATAAAGATGCTGCTTTAAATAAAGATGAAAACTGATAAATTTGTTGACGCAAAAGACATTAAAATTCACTGCTATTCAAAGATTCAGCTAAAAGACATTAAATAACAAGCTTGGCAGTTTAAATTTCGGGAACACTTTTGAGTCAAGGAAATTTTGCTTCTTTTAGGGGGGGAAGGGGTGGGATATTTTAAGTTTGCCCAAGAGCGGCATGGACCTGAATTCTTACATAACTGCAATATGAATACTTGCATAATTTCAAGTCCTTTTCAGAATTTTCTACCCATCGAAGGTATTATTTCTGTGCGCATGTGTGTGTATCCCTATCTTCTTCGCACAGGTCAATACTGGTACCGTTGGATACGGTACATCCAGGGGTGGCCATTCCGCCTTGCTTCACCCCTTTAAACCTTAAGTAGTCGGACATCTAGTCCTGAGAACATCTTGAGGACATCCAGGGATGTCCTGACATCCGTGGACGGTGAAGATATCCAGGGGTGAAAAGTATTAAAATCACCAATTGTACCCGCCGCAGACGGCACTGAGCCACCGCAGGAGGCGAATGGGGCTTGGCGAGCGAAAACGGAAAGGGGGAGACCCCTTGTATTGTGATATTTTGTGATTTAACAGAAAGTTTCGTTATTATAAAATGATATAGTTTTCGCAATTAACGTTTCGAAACGTAATTGGGATGTACTGAGGTTCAGTACAGTACTTACTCGATAAATATTAGCCATGTTTTGGTTTTAAAATGCAATACAAGTTGTAAACTGCACGCAGAGCAAAATGAATGACGCAAAAATACTTAATTCCTTTTACTTATACATTCATTAATAAAATTGCTTATTTGTTCTACTCATTAATTTACTTACATTCCTTCATTTGATAATTCACTTGTTTATCCATTAATTCATTGATTTTCAGAAAAATTCCCTATTCCTTCCATCATTTTTTTACATACATCAACTTATTACTGAATTTTTTTTTTCGGTTACTCTTCTACTATTTAGTTAGCGAATCATATATTCGCTAATTGATTAATTTACTTATTCATTTGATAAACACATTTTTAAATAATAAAAAAAAAAACCATGAGAAAAATATTTTATTTTTAAATTTGCCCCATGCATTTTTAAAGCAAAGATTTTCCGCTTTTTTCAAAGTACAAATTTACTGTCAAAAATGAAAAATAGTATTTCAATGCAAGGTTCATAACATTTTGTTTTCTTTATTAACTGTAATGTTCATAAATTTTCCCAATTTGCTCACTCTTCTACTATGATAAAGAAAAAAAAAAGAGTTCCATTCTTCTTAACCATTCTACTCTTCGGATTTAAGAAATAAGATAAGTTTGTCCTTGAGTGGAAATGGAGTGTTTAATGTCATGAGTATATGGTGCTGCCTTTACGATCGTTTTGCTTCTAAATCAACAAGTGACCTGTGGTTTTTTTTAATTACTGTTAATTAATATTAGGTACATGTGAGTAAAAATAATTTGGTGGGTCACTCATGAGTTTAAAGAAAAAGATGATTTGAAAACACGGTATTGACGGCCTCAAAGTTGATGATTTTGTAATTGATGAAGGTAATGTTTCAAAGTCAATTACTCTTTTTGCAACGAGTTGATAACTTTGAGACTCAGCTACAGATATACTACATATAGTGCAATTTTGGATCCATGTTAGAAATCCATAGAACATCAACATTTTTAATTTAACAGTCTCAAAGTTAATGCAAAAAAAAGGATCAATAACTCTATAAGCCATGAGTCAGTAACTTTGAAAAACAACTGTAATTATAGTCCATCTTAAATGATCATGCTTAGTTAAAAGGCCACGAATTTTCTCATTTTGAAATAAAAGATGAAGTTTCAAGATCAATTACTCTGCCGTAACTCAAAACCTTGGAGACACAGAAGCAACTCTAATCCTCTAAGAGATAAATGAAGGTTTTTACCCAAATTACATACTGTTACACGATCGGTGCAACTTCACTTTCCTTGAATGACGACACAGTTCTTGAGAAAAACACTGGAGATTTATTTACAACAATGTACAAGAAATGTCGTTAACAACTGCTAAAATCACCATAGCAATTAGGCAAATATCAATTAACACCGTATACTCAACGATGGCACACGTAGTTACATCCAAATACGCAAAAACACAGCGAAATATCTCACAATAAACAGAGCAACGCTCAGACGAATCTCAGACAGCTAAAAGCAAGAGTAAAACTTTATCACGCGCGGAGGCTATTTATAAATCCTAGAGAAGTTTCGACAAAATTCGAAATGCTTCTCGTATTTTCTTTTTATTCCATTCACAAATGTCATCTGGGGAACATATACTTCAGTCGAATGCTAGGGGGTTGTATGTACATTACAAGAAACTATATACAGGTTACGTTACTAAGATAATTTTAGATGAAAAATAATGGAATAAACGCCAAATTTAGCTAGATTACAACACAATACTTGCAAAGTGTTTTAAATATGTGTTAATTTTTATCACCATGAGAGATTGATACTTTTGACTCTATAACAATCAGAGACCGATGCTGCATTTTTGAAAGAGGATTGTAATTGGGGTAAGGATTGGGCAAATAATTACAGCAGAAGTTTGTACACACAGTGTACTAAGTAATAACCTTTTAAAAATAAGTAAATATACTGAAGCTCTAAAATCACGTTAATGTTAAGAAAAAGCACAATTTTGCAAAACCTCATGAACTTGTGCTTTGAAGTTACAAGGAACAATTCAAAAATATGCAAGAACATAGATGTGAAGATATTTAGCAGCTTTCCTAATTCATAATGCACTCAGACAATTAATCTCACTTCATTTTTATTTTATTCCTGGAAAAAATAAGCTCAAAATCACTAGAATTTTATTTTTAATCGAAATAGTTTACCACTCTAAAATAAACTATTATCAACCATTTTTTTTCGCTAGTATTTATTTCAAAAATTACAAATTTGGGACAATTTAACTATGCAAGTTGACTAGATCTCCTGGGTGTCTAACGTAAATCTAAAAATACACAGCATGTGGTATAAATAATTATAGCTACTCAAAGTTACTTATTCATGGTTTATGGAGTATTTATATTTAAAACTTGAACTTTGTTTTTAATTATTAACTTTAAATTAAGGAAAATTTATCACATGGGTTTTCAACCAGAAACTAATACTAAATAACATGGAGTATAGTTACAAGGTGCTAAGTCAAAGTTACCGATTTATGGCTTATTTATTGATCCTTAACTTTGACCTTTTCTTAAAGTTATCAACTTTGAGACAGCACAAAATTCCTGGGCCCAGATACAGGCCGCCAAAAATGGCGCTCCTGTCATCGTCCTGATTTCGCACTTGGGATTTTTGTCAAAATGTTTAAAGTCCATTATCTCAGTAACAGTAGAACATATTTTGCTGCGGTTTGTTTTATTTAAGAGGATATTTTTTCTTGTTTAATACTGTCATTTAATATCCGTGAACATTAAGTTACATTATTCAATAACAAAATAATGTGCGTTGCAGTAAAAAAAAAAAAAAAAAACTCAACTATACTTTTAGGGTACCTACTTCGGTCAAAACTGAGAAAGAGATAAAATATTCTCTGACAACCTTTAGGAAGTAATGTTTGAACTAATTTCAACGGAATCAGCTTGAGAGCAGCCTCTAGCATGCTGTGATGTACACCAAGAAGTTCAATAGCTCTTCTCAAGAAGCAAAACTAAAGGTTTACTTTTCCTTGTGCTATAACATGTCTTTAAACTGGCATGTCCACCCTAAGATCAGGGGCACCCACCCAAATATCGCAACGACCCCCACCCCCCAGTGCAAGAGACCTCCACCAAAAAGAGAAAACACCCCTCAAAACAAACCCCTAAAAATTTCAAGAGCGTAGTCTGCGCCATGATCCCTCCCTAGAGTTGGTACCTCTTCTTTATAACCTAACAAACTTTTACACGCAAAGACAGTCCAACGTCTACTAAGAGTTTTTTTATTAATTATTTATGATTACTATTTAATAATTTATGAAATAGTATAGTTTTACTTCTCATTTCCGTTAGCGTTTCGTGATTCCAAAACATCGTCTAAACCTAAAAAGTACGACATACTTTCACTCAGCATGAAACTTGAAAAATTCCGTCTGGAGGGGTTCGAAAACGAAAAGAAAAACTTGAAGTAGAACTCTAAGGAGGAAAGCGCAAGATAAAACTGGGAACTCTCATCAACGGATAAAGAGAGCGATTGCAGCCTCAATTCATCCGGCCACAGTGAAATAACAGTGACATTAATAAACAGATTAGTCTGAGGGAAAAACCCTAATTAGCATGAAAACAACAGTTCCTAAAAACCACAGATTGGGAATAATGATACATAAATAAAATCAACGGCTCCGTTAAAAGTTTTGTTACAATAAAGACAAGTTCCTGAAAAATATTCCCTCCGAATGGGAACAATAGTTTCTGAAACTCTCTTCTAGAAGAAGAAAAAACTTACCTGAAAGTTAGCATTGGAATAAGGCAGTCATCCTCTATTAACTCTTGATAGAATGAAGGTAAGTATTCCGATAACGTTAACCACTGCTTCAAACATATCTGGATAGGAAAAATAAGGGAAACAAATAACACTCAGAACAAAGAAAAATTCCGAAATACCATCAACAGTATAAAAAGGAAAAAAAAATTAAAAAACATAAGGGTTGAAAAAAACCAGCACTGAAAAAAATCTCTTTTGAACAAGGACAGTAGTCCGCAAAACTCACCATTGGAAATTAAGAAGCCAATAAAATTTAGGCCCTAGTTAGATTAAATACAATACCAAAGAAAATTCCAATAATAAGTTCAAGATAACATTTTCAGTCAACGTCTCTAGGCTGCAGAATCAAACGATTAGACGTTAATAGCAAAAAAAAAAAAATCA
This sequence comes from Uloborus diversus, assembly GCF_026930045.1. Taxonomy (NCBI): domain Eukaryota; kingdom Metazoa; phylum Arthropoda; class Arachnida; order Araneae; family Uloboridae; genus Uloborus; species Uloborus diversus. The sequence continues at coordinate 67,040 of NW_026558365.1, forward strand.
AAATTGAAAAATGGTGGCCCCATTATTGGATAAGCATAAAAAACAGTTGAATTTTATTTGTCCACATCTGAGCATAAACGGCAACAATATGGCATTTCCTCAGCGAAATTCACTGCATAAAAAAATCAGTATCTGGCGCAGACGATTTCGAATGTCAAGTTCAATTACCCTTACTTAAAAATGCCCTCGCTAATATAGGTTCTCCTTTTCTTTAGACGTAGTACATACGTGTATTTAGCCAATAAAACCGGACAAAAGCTAAAATCCTGAAGTCTGACGAAAATTATTTAAACCTATTTTATTTAAAGCCAGATAACTGTTCTATCAAACAGCAACAGTATGAAGCTCAGCTTATACTTCCACATTGGTGTACGCTGATCAGATTTTAGACATTACTAGAACTGCTCTTTTCTCTCGGTGTTTTTCATTGAAAGCCTTCTATTTCAGAAAATGTTTAGAAGGAATGATTCTCGGATGCAGACTCCGTACGAGTAACAGAACTTCAACTTCTATTACTGCTTAACCTCAGGGGGTTGCAACTGTATAAATATATAGAACAATTTTCAGAAACGTCTTCAAAAGAAACAAAGCAGAAAATGACTAGCACTTTTTGTGACTGAAATGGATAGAATAAGCAAAAAAAAAAAAAACATGGACGCAGAAAATACTTTCATTTCCCAACAGTTATTTTTTAATTAAATTTTTTTTAATTTCCGATTTTTCAAACAAGGCGTGGTCTTTATGCCGTCACAAATGATGCAATTTGGCGCAACTTTCTACTACGTTTCCAAGTTAAGATAATCAAGCAGCGAATTAAAATCGCCCTTTACGCTTGCTATCAACCCTATCGTTGCCAATACACGTGAGTAAAGATACGAATTAAATATTTTGTTCTGTGAATGGCAACATTGAATGGCATTTCATCATTTGTGATGTCACACGACAGAAGTCTAAACAATGAAAGCGCACTGATTTAAGTAGTTTTTTAAAAATAATAACCTTAAATTATTCAAAGAATGGTCAGATCCTATGTTTTTAAAAATGCTCATTCTGAAAAAAACACTTTTAAAATTTTTGAAACGACCCCATTATTGGCGGTGAAGGGAAAAAAAAATACTACTGCTATATATATATATATATATATATATATATATATATATATATATATATATATATATATATATATATATATATATATATATATCTGCTAGATATTGCCGACCCATGCGAGTATGGTTAGCATCCTGTGCCTGAAAGATTTTTGATGCGTGGTGCTGAAGGTAGAACCCCTATAACGGGAGAGGCCGACGCATCCGCCATTTTGAAGCAAGCGTACAACAGGGAAAGCTACCTTCGTTGGCAATCATTCGCCAAACAGGGAACGAGAGAGTCAGAGAGCGAAGGTGAACATTGGAGAAATTTTGGAACACGTTGGCGTCATTTCTAGGTTGCCAGTCACTTCACGGGCTATTAATTATCCATTTCTCTTTTCTTTCTGCATCTGCTGGAAATCTGAAGAGATGAAATACTTTTTTTAGAGCTGTTTGCACAATTAACAGCCGAAAAACCACCCATTTGACTCAATTTAATACATGCTAAAGAAATGTAAACATAAGTAGCAATGCTATCGCTAAGAAGCACTTGATCAAGTTGACTCCAAAATGGCGGATGCGTCGGCTCCATAGACTAATAATAAGAGTAGACTGAGCTATGGCAACCCTTTTGCTGCTCATAAACCAAACCATGTGACTGATGGATACCCTAGCAACAGCGGGCATTGATCGTAGCAGACGATCAACGCCCGCGAGAAATAAAATAAATAGAATTGATGGAACACGGAAGAATGATCTTTTATGGAGTCGATTTGTAAATTTGCTATTCTAAATTGTAAATTTATAGTGAATTTTCCGTTTAGATAGTACTGTGCATTTTCTTTAGTCATTTTCACTAACTCTCTACGCAATTAAAGATGCAAGCGCCCAAAAAGAATCCGCAAACGGTAAGATTTTTACCTACAATTTCAATTTAAGATACCGGTTAGTACATTTTTGCGTTAACGCAAAACGTTCACGCCATTACGTTTACGCAAACGCTGATGTAGTAGTTCCGAATGAAATTAAAGTTACTGAAAACTGCGATCAAAAACTAATTACTAATGTCAAAATAATGTATAACTAAAGAAAAACCAATTCAATCATATCTGCACCTGGGAAAAAAAATTATAATAAAAATACATTACGTCTTAAAATACATGCCGAGTGCCAAATTATAGATAATCCTGCCAGCTGGCAACCATGCCGCCAAAGTTTTCGCCGAGCCTTCCACCAGTCACATGATGTATCCATGAACCAATTTTTTCATCAGCAAGTCTGGGGAAGCTCGGTCTACTCTTATTATTAGTCTATGGTCGGCTATTCTATTATAGGGGCCTTAGCTGAAGGGCTACATCCAATTTATTCCCAAGTTCCTCTCCCTCGAGACATCACCTGTCAGATTATCCATTGTAGACACTTCCTTTGTCAAAGGAAACAAACTTTAAAAGCAGGTACAATGTGTCCGCCATTACTGGTCACGCAAAATTTGTAAATCTCTGGATAGACGCTCGCCAAAAGAAGAAGGATAACAGGCCTAATTGTTGCAATCCTTCGAAAAGAGTTCTCTCTTCACAGTTCTTCGAAAATTCTCGGAAACCGTGACACTGCTCTTTGCAGTGCAGGGTGGTAGAAAAGAAATAAGAGATGCGTCACAGCATTCAGTATATAGTCGTTCTCACTCATTTTATTTTTTAATTTAAGACTATTTCTTAACATACCTTCTCTGTCATAATCAGGGCCGGATTAGCCATAGAGCAGAAGTAGCAAATGCTAAGGGTCCCTCGCTTCTAGGGGCCCCGCGCCATGAGAAAAAATTCTAGAAAAACAGCTACTTTCCGTACTTTAACCCGTTTAAATTTCTCTCTATCTTTCTCTTCTCTCTCGATTTAGCTTTTCTAAATGCTCAGATAAAATAAAAATCTTATTTTTTCGATAGATTGCTTTCCAGAAATTTCTCCCAATTGAAGTCTTAAAAACTCAATTTTAGTTGATCTTTCTTAGTGGAAGCTCTGTTGGGTCAGAAAAGTTTCAAAAATGACCTAAAAATTACCATTTTTGGCAAAGTTTGGAGAACGGAGAATTGGGTTTTCTCTGGATTTTTTTTTTCTTTTTTTTAAACGAAGTCAATTTTAGGCTACCTTAGGAAATTTAAGGGAGTTAGGATCCTAAAACTTTCAGCTAATTCAAGCCTAAAAAAAGGAAGTTTTGGTTGTTTCATAATAATAGAGGAAAGGGGAATGGGTTCTTTCCTGAAATTGTGCTCAAAACTGTAGTCAATTTCAGGATATCTTTGGAAGGAAGGGGTTTGAGGGATCGACCCATGGTTTAGCTGAAAACAAAATTTCAAGCTATGTGAGAAGATTAGAGAAAGGGATGAGGGTCTGAACTCCCCCAGAAACAATTCTGACTTCAGGTTTCAGACCGTGGTTTTAGATTATCACTGGAGACGTTATCAAGGGGGGGGGGGTTCTTCGCAGAATGTTAGAAACTAAAATCTTCAAGACGCAGGCTATCTGTAGTTCTAATTTTAGGTAAAGATTGATGCTTTGGAGCCTTTTCCCCCGAATGTTGAGAAGTTAGGGAAGTAGGTGGGTATTCTCCTTTGGAATTTTTTTGAAATCGAGATAGTTTAAGGGCTTTCTCCGGAATTTTTCGGATTTTAAGTTCTAAAAACTCAAATTTAAGCAGGAGAAGGAGGATGCTGAAATTCTTAAAGCACAAGTCCTAAAACCACATTTTAAGGCTTTCTTTGGTGATGTTAGATAAGAGAGGGGAAAAGGTTACCATCCAGAAATTGTTTAAAAGTGGCTTTCTTCTTAAAGCGTTCGAAATTGGAGTCCTAAAAAGGTAATTATTAGTCATTTTAAACTCTCTTTGGTTACTCAACTTCATTTCAATTTATCATCCTCAAAATTTTCCGCCCGTTACACGACCCCGTAGATCCGGCACTAAACAACAATGAGCAAAATTAAGAGATTATGATAGAAGAAAAAAAAAATTCTGAGACTTCACACTTATGTAGAGCGAAATAAATGAATTGTAAAGAGAACATTATTTTTTGATAACCTAAAATAATTATGTGTCTTTACCCAGTAATCTTGCAATCTATAAACCTGTCTCGGATTTAAACATTTAGAAATGTCATCCCTTAATATTGAACAAACGTAATTGTAGAGTACCCGTGCAACTGGAAAGTCAGTGAAAATCATCATGGATTTCAGTAATTATAAAAAATGGACATGGAAACTGACAATTTGGATTTGTGGATTTTATATTCTAGAACAAATATATGTACCGAATTTCACAGATTGTGTCCAAGCTGAATGACTAACCAAGTTAAATTTACAGTTTGATTTACACATCGTTTTATTTTGAGTTAGTCCTTCCAACACGCAAACTCAAAATAAAACAATGTGCTCATCAAGCAGTTATGGCAAAAAAAAGTGTCATGTTGAAGCCTTACATTCTGAAAAAATACGATGAAATGGCCTCTTTATTAATTTTTAAAAAATATATTTATTAAAAAAATTTCAGAAGTTGAAAAAGTAAAATCAGCTTAAGTATTCGCTATTCACCAGTACTTTTACTTCATTATTACTAAAGTTTTGAGGATTCTTTTATTTTGGAAAACCATTTTAAAATTAGAAGACAGAAAATCTTCACGACAATTTCATGTCAATTTTCTAATGCGGGACCAGTACGTCTTGTTTCCTCTTTTGGAATGAAAATATGCAGTACAAATAATCGTTATATGTTGCGGAGATTTTCTTTTTCTAGTAGATTGAATAAATGTTACGTCCGCCATTTTGAAATCGTGGACACACGTGCTACCTATTCTTAATTTTCACTCACCTGCTTATGGGTGGGCAACCCCTTAAGATGCCAAGTAATCGCCAACTTCATTTTCAAAGGAAAAAACAGTTTTGTATTTTCAAACACCTTTCTCTGCGGGAGGTATGGTTGGAGAGCATCGGCTAACAATAAGCGCTTTGTTAGCTCCCCCTATTCCCCCGGGTCTGAGGAAGAAATTGGATTACACCTAGCTGAAGGTACCTCCAAAGCACTCCAACCAACTGTTCGGTTTTCGGAGAAGGCAGGTGTAGTGGGCACTAGGCCTTGGCAGCATCACCGATTACGTTTTTCACTATAATTTTAATGAGTACGAAATTCTAACCCCTATTCGAGAAGTGGTAGTTGACCACACACAACTCTAATTATCAGAGTCCCCAGAAGCATTAAATATGATTATAGCGAGCATACCCCTCCCCCCCAAAAGGGAGCCCATTATTTCAGAAACAGCATACGTCCCATTTTTTGCAAAATTCAACTATGTCATTAAATTTTTGTGGTTAAATAGTTTAAAATAAAATCTGTCTTACTTCATTTATATTTTCATCACTCTAAACTATACTTTCTGGTTATTGATTGCAGTAAGCCATAAATCCAAACTTAAAAAAAATATATGTTAAATTTTAGGGACAAAATAAAGCGTAATTCAAAGGGAAGTAATGATCCTATTTAGGCTAGATTAGTCATAAAAAATCTTGTTCGAATTTAGGTTTTTTTTGAATGAATTCATCACTTTTTATTGAATCTGCAGAAATATCATTCGTTTGATTTATGTCCTTTCTAAAATCATCGATGTATTAATCCTTTCGTATGATGATTTTTTTTTGAAATTCCAAGTTATAAAGAACTGTCATTAAATTTTCTTTTAGCAATTTTGAATAAAATTTCAAGCCTTTCCAGAGATTTGTAGCTTTTTCATTGTTGGCAGATGATCGGAGAAAGCTCCATTATTTCAAATCTTGTTATTTTCTGCTTAATTACAAGTAGAATACTTCTAATTGATTTTAGTACATGATAATGACTCTTAAAATGATTTTCCATTTTAACTCTTGATTCTGATTTTGCGCCTAGGAAGCTAAGTAGTTGTGATTATCTTTCCTTTTTCGTGTTTTCCTGTGATATCTAGAATCTTTGAAAATGTATATAAATTTTATGCGTGTTCTTGCCAGCGAAAATCCTCTTCATGACAGGAACAACTACCAGTGTCGGGCTTTATTTTAATTTTAATATTAGTTCGTAGGTTAAAATAGTAGGAGCATGAAACAATGAAAAAGCTTTACAATTTATAAACTGATACTTTTTTACTTGGAGACTTACTTGGCGAGGCCATGATGCTAAATTAGGACTTACTTGAGCGTCGTGGGGACCTTAGATCAGGAATTAGCAATAGCAAAAGATTGGGCAAAGAGCTCAAGTCACGTGACTCGACAACGACAAAGGGTTGACACGTTTTGCGTGAAACTAGCGAAATGAACCGGATATCTTCCAGTGCGGTGCATTAAAATCTATCACGTGACATGGGGTCTTTGCTTCACGAATACAAGTCCTCACAGTCTCCATTTTATCTCTTCTCAATGGTGGGGAACTATTTCATTTTCTAGTTAGATTATAAGAAGAATTAAGAGTTACATAATGTTTTCCTTTCAGTGGTGCGGATAAAGTCTACGGATTTCCTAAAAATGAAACAGTTACCATCACTGAAAAAAGCAAATGAACAATAATACGAATCGAACAATAATACACATCGAAACGAGCATATGTTATGTCAGACATTAGTTCCAAAACACCAGTTTCTAAAATTTCACATTTTAAAACAAACTTCTTTACCAAGGTAATCATCTGAAACAAAAGCTACAGTTTTGAAATTCTATGATTGAATAATCTAAATACATGAATGAACCACGAAAATAATAAAGACATAAAATAATAATAACATAGCATTTTTTTATTTGCTTTTAAAAATTATTTGTTTGATTACAAGAACTATAATAGATTGGTATAATTTGTTCAATTCCAACTTGATTAATCATACCTTTTATTTATTTTTAATTTTAAAAATAATTTTTGTAAAATTTTTGACACAAACATTTTTTTTTTTAAATAATGCGTAGTTAAATTTCAGCAGGAATTTAGTTTTAAAAACTATTATATGGACAAGGAGGTCTATACTACTATTCCAATAAGTTCAAAATTCATCACATCAAAATTCATTATATGGTCATCACAAAATTCATCACGGTGGTTGTTCTTAAAACATAATTGGTATTTGGTAACTCGGTCGAGTAGTGAAAGGCCGAGTACTCGGTAACTCGGCCGAGTAATGAAAGACCGAGTACTCGGCCAAAGTGCTACACGGTACGTCTCTAATAAAAATATTTTTATTTTTCGCCTGAAATCGTGCCTTTAAGATTCAACTTCGAAAATTTCTCAAGATCAGTCATAAAGCACCTCTTTCTCACTTTTAAACACTTCAATTTCGAAAAAATTCCAGAAGAAGCTATTGAGCCCCTAATATCACCAAAAATTGTTAAAAATCGACTTCAATGTTGAAAAACTTATGGAAGTTCACCCTAAATTCTCTTGCATCCTTACCTAATATTGCCTAAAATTACGATTTTGACGAAAATTTCAAATATTCTATTAATTTAGCCACTCTCCTAGTATCTATAACAGCAGTTGAAAGCAAAATTTTAACATTTAACGAGTGAGGACCAATTTAAGTCCACATAAAATACAGTGACATCAAAGTCTCTGATTTAGAATTGTTGTAAGAAATTGTTATAAAAAAAGAGACATTTTAGTTTTCAAGTTTTAAAAACTTTTTTTTTTTTGTAAATTTGAGTGGATCATTAACACTATTGTAGGTAAAACGCATCAGTATTTCTTTTCCTAACTAAGAAAATATTTTAATCATATAACTGATGCATAAATTCTGAGGTTATTTATCGTTTTTAAAAAAATACTCAGAATCACAAATAGGCATAGGCGGTTCGGACGAGGGAGTAAGGGGGTCAATTGCCCTCTCATTTTCAACCGTAAAGGGACTTTTCGCCTCCTCTTTTCTAAGTTCAAGACTAATGGTCGAATAAAAAATTATAGTAATGATCCATTCACGTGTTTTAAAAAAAAACTCACCTAATAAGTGCTTGTTTTATGAGTTTTTCATGTTATTATTTAGTAAAAATTAAAATGGAATATTGATTTTGAAAGAGGGAATTTTTTCTGTGGCCATCAGATTTCGCTTTTTGAGTCCATTTATCAAAGTTTTGGAAGGTCAATTCATTAATAATGACGTGAAATTCAATTGTTCAATTTTTGAAGAAAAAAAATTAGCTTTAAAGTTGTGTCACCCACCAAACCTGACCCCCCCCCCCTTTTTGGGGGCACAAGAAACCTATGCAAATAGGAGTGTTTTGGTTTTTTATTATAATAAACAATAATTAGCAGTTAGCAATAACTACCACAGTCTATAATGAAGTTTAATTATCAATTTAACGACAAATGTGATAGTTGCTTTGAGATAAGAACATGGGATCCCTCTCAAGCAGCCTACACCTCTGCAAAATATAAAGAAAAAAACTAACGGTTCCATGAAAAAAAGTGAACATTTAAAAGGGTTCCACTGATCGAAGAAATTAAGAAACGCTGATATAGAGAGACAAGTAGTGACAGGTTGCTTTTGCTGCATGTAAACTCTTTCAGTAAAGAAAACACATTGACAGATTTCATTTAGCCTTTGAAATCCTCACTAAAAATAACACTGCACAGTCAAGAAAAAAAATGCTTCATTTTGATTCTTATGTAAAATAGCCTCCCTGAATCCAAACATGACATCCTCCCCCCCCCCTCTCTCTCTCATTATATTCAGTTTTTTTTTTTGTTTTTATTGTCCTAAGACGCTGAAGGAACTCTGTAAATGTGTTTTCTTTACCAACAAAGAGTCAATGCAAAGAAAGCAACCTTCCTGCACAGTTTCCACTTACATTCAGATATAATTTAGATTTACAAGTGAACATTAGGTAAGCGTATAATGCAACATTTAATGCATTTATTTATTTTCTGGCGATGCAACTCCCTCCTCCTCATCCACCCTCGTTTTCCCCCCTTTAAAATTGTTTTCCTCTACACAGTGCAGTTGAAATGCATAAAATTTTGGACCAGTAACAAACTTATTAACTAAAAAAAAATATCGCCATGATCATGAATATTCGACGCATCGGAATCTTCCTGATTTTGCGAATTGCAGATTTTTAAGTATGTATTTAACCCGTCCGTTGCTTATACTGCCGTGAACAGAACAAAAGTCGTATCTGCATTTTTTTTATTAAAAATGAGTTACGCTCACATATTTCATCTTAATGCAATGTTTTATGGTCATTTGTCAGGGGGAAGATTTTTTTTTTAACTTTTAAAAGGTTGCATGTGAGTTAAATATGTGAATGCGCAAACAGGAATTTCTCATTTTAAACTCAGCTACAGATCTTTTGCGCAGATTGAGAAATTGAAACTGCAGCTTTTGGAACAGCTTAACCTCAACATAATGCACGTAAATATTACTTAGAAAGGGGCTAAGTGGGTTTCCCATAGCCTGACCATCTGACATAGTATAAAACTTTCCGCTAAAAACAAAAGATTGCTTAAGACAGGTACGAGTAAGGAAAATTAATTTCACTATTTCTGTAGCGATAAACCAAAACGCAGAAAGTCTTCTCTGAAGGCATAACAATGAATCCTCGACGGGAATGTTCGTAACTAAGGAGGCAACATCAAAAGAAGCCATAACAGAGTTACATGTAACGAAACTACGAATTTTTCTCACAAAATCTACAGAATTTTTAATAGCAAATAATTTATGACTTCTAACAGGAGAAAACAAAGACTTAATTTTTTTGCAAGTTTATAAAAAGTCGTTTGATATTGGAAACAATCGGCCAGAAAGGAATGCCAGTTTTATGCACGTTGGGTAAAGCATGAAATCTAGTACAATTAGCGATAGATGGAAAAACAGAGAGCTTACCATTTGAAGGCATAGAGTAAAGACTTGGTAGCAGAAGAAATAGTTTTTGACTCCTTATCACTAGATCTTCAGAAATTCCTACATATGGATCAGAAGAAATCAAATTATTAGTTTTATCAACATAAGATGATTTGTCAAAAACAACAATTTGGCTACCCTTGTTAGCTTAAGGAACTAACTACCTTCAAGCAGGTATTAGTACCATTACCCCGCATTATCCGGCATGCCGCAAAATTCGGCGGTTACCAGATTTTCAATAACACATGTTTGTCCTTTCCGGCATGTCGGAAAAATCGGGGCTAGGAGAAATTTTTTAACATTATAAAAAATATTTGTTCAGCTTAAAAACGAATATAAGTTCTATACATATGTTATTAGTATTAATAAACAGTTTAATTTTGTAAAACTATTTACTAACAATGTCATTTGTTATTTAAACAAGAAAAATATTGTTTAATAACGAATAATTTCATAAAAATTAAATTAAAACTAAGTAAGCAAACATTTAAGCAGTAAGTTACCGCCCCTAAATCAGTACTAAAGGATTTACCATAGTTATTCAATAAATAAAAATTAAACGTACCTCTCTAAAAAGAACCTAAAATGATTTATTTAAAAAAATTGTGAACAAATCGCAATAACAATCATTTCTTCCAAATTGATTACTTTATTGGCATGTAATTAAATCCATTAATAATGACCTGTCATAAATAACAAGCATATACTATATGCAATACAATTTTTTTTTCTTTTTTGAAGAAGGTTACTTTTAGGATTTATTTATTTATTTATTTTTCTTACAGTGGTTTGCTTTCTGATTGGAAATGACTGGGGAAATTACTTTTGTTTTGTTGCAAAATCAACCTCGAATTATCCGGTAGAGGCCAAATTCGAATTTCCCGGCATGTTAGTCAACCTCGCTTTTTACCGTCATGCCGGATAATGCGGGGTAATACGGTAAATGGAGGGAGCAAATTCCATCATTGGCTAAGCAAAAGTTGGGGCAAAGAGCCCAAATCACGTGAGTCAACAACGACGAATGGTCGACACGTTTCGCGTGAAACTAGCGAAAGAAACCTGATTTCTACCAATGCTTTGCTTTAAAATATATCACATGACTTGGTGTCTTTGCTTCAGGAGTGAAAGTGTTCACTCTCTCCATTTTCTCTCTTCTCAATGGTAACAACCAGATAAGAATTAGAAACTAAATCCTTAACACAAAAGCAAACAGTATAAGCAAAAACTGGTTTAAAAATTTGAGTTAAAGCCGATATTAGAAGCTATAAGATGCCGAACCGAATCGTTTTGAGAGGAACCAAACGACTTAGATAATTATGAAAAAAGTTTAAAAAGTTCGCATTTCAAAGAGCATATTTAGACACTTTTTTAATCCATGAACAGCGTGCCCTCGTACCCTGCAAAGCGTGTGAAAGATCTTTTGCATTACTTATGGGTCAATCCATGTGACATACAGGCCATGTTGCTCACGATTTTTGATTTTAAAGTTTTTTTTTTTTTTTTTGCCTGTTAATTAACTATTATTTTGGGAGTCTGAAACGGTGGTTTAAAAGTTTTTAAACCTTTAGAATTTTCTTTGGTAACCTCTTTTCAGTAGCTGCGGACTCGATTTTCATGAAAATAGTACTTCAAAAAAACTCTTGAAACTTTATTTATGAATGTATCAAAATAATTCAGAAACTATTAGATTGAGCAGAAAGTGACCAAAATTTCTATAATAGTAATGTTTCTACAGGCCCGTGTCCAGGATTTCATAAAGGGAGGGATTTTGGTTTCAGTGTTTTTTCATTAATCTCTGCATTGTCAAGAAAACAAAACAGTCAAATTATTCAATTCTGTTCAATGGTCACAATGAAGGACAAAGCGGGGGGGGAGGGGGGCGAGGATGGTTCCAATTCCCAGTAGATTTAGCTTTAAATATTACAAATTCTATTGTTCTAGTTTTTTCAGTAGAACCTCGTTTATTCGGCTCTCATATTTCCGAATCATATTTATAGAGTTGAAAAACTCTAAAATTTACTTAAATAATAATTTTAAATCATGATTTCAAGAACAGAACTATAAATACGCCAAATGTTTGGTTTTTGTTTTAGTAAACATACAATTCTTGCATAGAATGTATAATGAAGTATAGTACTGATTTAACAAAACAATATGGCATATTTTTGAGCATAAGACCTAGTCTAGGCTTATTGTTTCACCACCAGTCTAGGATTATTGTTTTAAGCATATGTTAGTGTAATTGTTTTGACGCTTTGTTTTGAAAGAAAAGAAACTTTTGATTTGTTTTTATCCGAGTGAAATGTATGACATTTTCTTCTTTTTTTCCGACAATGATTTTTGAATGTTCCACGATATGTTTTTTTTTTTTCGTTAGACGGATGGATTATGATAGCGTGGTTCCTGGGCAAGTTAAGTTTGGCGATAAACAATAGAGCTGCAGAATTGTTTTTACATTTGAAAGATATTATTGATATCTTCTTTTTGTTTATTTGGCGAAATATTTTAAATTGCAGTAAAAACCGCTTCACTCGCTAAAGTTTTAAAGCAACTATAAATCTAATTTAATGATTTGACGAAAAGTTTTAAACTCCAAAGAAATTTAAATAGTTTTTTTTTTTTTTTTGAAAAGGTGTGTACGCATTTTATACAAAGATAAACGATCATTTCACATCAGAGGCGGAGGGGGCGTCAATTCTTTTTATTCCACGGACTTACATTAAATTTTTAGCATGGACATCGCTGTGTGGGTACTGCTAGTAAAAGATAAATCTACTCATTTCAAAATGTTTTTGCTTATTGACCGGATTTTCGTTGATTCGGATTGCTTTTGGTCCAAGTTAGTCCGGATAAAGAAGGTTGTACTGTGCATATAAGGAACGTTACGACCTCCCCTCTCCCCCCTGAAAGTAAATTCGCCTCAGTATTTATTGATTTTACTGCTTGTTACGATTCAAACCTTATTATGTTTACTGTGAGATTTACTGCAACAAGTACTAAAAAAATATCACCAAGTTTTCTGGTTTATATTCTATTATAATTCTTTGCAAACTAAATAGGAATGGGTTCGTTACGGATGTAAATTACATTACCAAACACAGTTGCTATGCATCTTCATTATAGCAACTTATCTCTTTTTGTGAAACACCCAAGTCATCACAACCTACTTACAAGAAGCGATACTAAATAGTAAATGCAGTGAATGCTTTGTAACGGCAATCTATTCAACGGTTCCTCCATCACTGTTTTTCCAAAGTATGATTTTAGTTCATAAAGAGAGGGCATTTCTAAATTGCTAAAGGGAATGTAAAAACAAAAGATATGCACAAACTTCAACATTCATTAAGTCAAATGTGCTTGTGTGTCATCTTTCTTCTTAAATTATTTATTCATCAATGGGAAGAGCTTAACCCCTAAAACCCTCCCCTTGGGCACGGCTCTGGTTCTGATAAGTTTTAGCAAATTTGTGAAACATTAACTTAAAAATAAGATTTTCCGAGTGAAAGTTCACATTTTTAGCATAAAAATATTAGTAGAAGGAAATAAGACTCACTCTTACTTTTTTCCCTTTGAATATATATTTCATAGAACTATTCTCAGAAGCAGTATGAAACGTCTGAAGCAAGTCCATTTTTATATAGTTAGTCAAACTTGCCATCTTAGAGAAAAAAATGCTAAATTTGAGATTCTTATATCCCAAAAGGGACTGAGCGAAAATCTATGAAACTTTAACTGTATGACCTTTGTATGACCTTCATATAGCACTAAATATGTGGCAAAAACTTTATATTTGATCCCTTAATAGTTTCAGAAATATGGAGCCTCGAAGTTGTCTTAAAAATCACACTCATTTTTACGCCAAGAAATCACTATAATGCAAAATTTATTCTACTCATTATTTCAGTTGCTGTTTTGTAGTATTATATTTACACTTAATGTATGATATTTAAGTTCACTTATTTAAAAAGTTAATATCAATAATATTTTTCTTTAAAATTTTTCATAGCCTTATTCAGATCATTTTTTTTCAACAAGCTCTAATTTCCGCATGATTAATTATAGGAAACATTAACGAGTCCGGCATTTCTCACACAGTCACAGATACTGTCATGGTTTAATTAGAGTTAAATTCATCGTCATCATCACTATCATTTTTATGTTTTTTTCTTCAGTTTTTTGAACTAATAATTTTGTGGCACTTGTGGGAAAGAGTGATTTACCTGGAGTTATATCAACCGACAGATTTGAAGGCTTAGACAAGTGTTGCAAAACAACTATTTCAATGGATATTCTAAGTTTAAGCAACTTCTGATCATCTTCTGACAATTCAGTAACTTTCTTAGTCATTCTTTGGTAATCTTTTATATGACATTGCTCACCATTGAGAAGACCCGCATAAGAGATCATATTGGAGAATCACAATGTAAAACATAACTAAACTGAAATTAACACATAAATTAATATTTTAAGAAAAAAATCTAATGAGTTTCCTTAGTAAAAAGCAAAATAAGTGTATAAGGAGCAAGTGAAAACATGCTAACGCTCTCAATCATTATTAGTAATATTTGCATCATTTAAAGCTACAATTTATAACACGGTATAATCATTCACTGGCTAACTAAAAATAAACAAAACCGAATTGTGTTAAATGTATGATCTATGTCTGGAGACGTAATTTCCGTAGCACTCTAATGTGGTTTGTCATGTTCTCCAAATGTTTATTTATTATTCCTCCATAAATTTTAACTGCCATTGTTGCACATTCCATTTTATGAATTTGAGAACACGCTTTTCGTTCTGCCCTGTTTTAACAGCAATGAGTTAGAAATCCATCATATTTTAACTTGCTCATCCCATATATTATTTTGCTTCCTATTAAGAGAGCAGTTCATGTCGTCTACCTCCTTTACTGAAAATTTAGGTTTTGTACTTTAATGAGAATTATTTTAGCTTTGCGTTAAATCGTGATATTCAATATAAACTCTAGTGCGATAGGCAAGATTATCAGAGTATGTTTATGGAAATGATAAAGATGCATTTGTACAATTCCCATTAAACGTAAACAATATAGAACATAAATATTTGTTTCATTCTTCTAAAAACAACTAGGTTTACAAGTTTCGACATGTTTTATGCACTGTCTTACTATCAAAACACAGATTTTTTTTTTTTTTTTTTGAAAATCTGTTCTCATGCACGTACACTGCAAAAAATAATTGTTGTTTTTATAGTAATATACTGTTTTTTCCTACAGTTTAATACTGCTCAGCTAAATAACAGAGAAAAACTGTAAAAATGTTTTAGATTGCGCAAACCGATGCGCAAAAGGTTTTCTTTCATACGGGAAGAGAAACTAATGAATTCAAGGTATTGGCAGCCATGTTTTTTGATAATTCGGGTGTGCTGAGCCAGGACTGTTCAGCTGTAATCAAAGTTTAAAGTAAGTGCTAGTTATATTATTCATTCCCTTTTCCTCAAAATGTAGTTTTCTTTATCATCGTGAATGTATGTAAAATAACAGTGTTTATTTTGAAATCGCTATTCGTATCCCAATATTCCTTGATATTGACTTTGCAATTTCTTATAGTTGCTAGCTAAGTTGTAGCGATTGCTTTATAGAAAAAATCCGAATAGTTGTTGTGATTCTGAATATTTTACTGCACGTATGATAGTTTTTAAACATTTTCTGAAACTCAAATTTTATTTAAAAAAAAATAAATTCCTTTCTTGATCGTATTTAAAGTTATTAGATTATTCAACTTTGTATACGATTGTATTTTGTGTTATATACTATGTCAGTACTTAAAATTTAAATTTTTATGTTCTCTAGTGAATTTTTTGCATATCGCGATTGACTTCATTCTTTTGTTTTTTTTCCTTTCTTATGTTTAGTTTTAAATTCTTTAACATTTTGCATTTAACCATTTTATTGAAAAACATTACGTTATAGCGTCAGTAACTTTTATATTCTGTACATAATTCGATGAATAAAATGTAAAAAAACAAAACAACAACTTGACAGAGAGATATGCAAACAGTATCAAAGTTACTGATATTTTTTGTAGAAGAATTTGACACTGTGGAAATACAATACTCTGATGTCTGAACAACTCAAAATTCTCTGAAATCTGGAGCCAGCTTTCATACTTATTGATCGAAACTAAAATAATAATAATTGAAAAAATCACCAATGAAGCACTCAAACTTAAAAAATAAGCATCTTAAGATACAAACACGAAACCCTTGTGTTTTAAAAGTTTTATATTTGCGTCAGCAGGAAATTAAAGTTTTACTTCAGGAAAATTGCACTAGTACCATTGAAACTTGTGAACATAAAAATAATTTTAGAAACTATATTCAAAGGCACTCGATTGGAGGTCACGGGAAGTCTCTATGACTTCCCCAAAAATGTCATATTGGGAAAAATTTTGTCCGGCTATTCGGAAATTTTGGAGACATAATATTAATGTTGCAATTTTTGAATTCTCGAATGTCCGAATTTCATTATATATTGTACTTAATTGTGCGTACTTAATGTGTGCATTCACCAGTATTTTATTAATCGGCAAATATGTAAGTACCATTTGGCAAATTGAGATTATTCGACTTCCCAACATATTTAAGTTCAGGTCGTACCTGATATATTTTAAAATTTTCAGCTTTTTATTTCTGATTTTTCAGTGTTTCGTTCTCGTCAAAATTGCATCTTTTTAATTTAAAGTAGAATATTTACATTATTATGCATTGTTTGTCATATTTTATTCGCTTTGAAGGACATGCTCATTTAGAAAAGCAGATGCTCGAGAACTACAGTAAAATTTGAAACTCTTATAACCTTGAAACTCATCAGTTTCCTTACATTTTAACTTTTAGAACACTTTGAGTCTTAAAGTCTGGCATCAACGCGTTCATGATGAAAACAAAAAGTTATATTATAAATACTGAAACGTGTGATTCTGTACTTCACTGTTTTTTACTGCATATCAAAAGTAAAAATATGTCAGATTGTTATCCGAATCGGAGAATTTCGTTTAAATCTGTAACGGAGATTCAAGCCAACGCCGAGTAAGATCTTTTGCATTTAAATACGATGGGTTCCTTAGCAGTTGAGTGCTTTAAAGGCGGAGGGGAATTATTTTCACAATAATAGACTATTTTTCAAGAAACTTTCCGGTTTATTTCTTAAAGAAGAAAAGTGAAGTTTAAGAACACTTTGCCAGGTTTCAAAAGATAACAGAGAGATTTGCGGCAAAGCTCTGATAACGGAAAGGAATTTCTGAACTCCCGGTTTGAAATTTACCTTAGCGACTAAAGCATAAGAATCGAAAAAAACCAACAAATCCTCTAGTTAACAAAGTAGCGTCATAGACAAGGAGTGCCATATAGGGGGGCAAGGGGGGGGGCTCGAGCCCCCCCCCCTTTGAAATTAGAACTTTTTTGCTTTTGGTAATTTTTTTCTTTGCAAAAATGTAAAAACATTTATTCTCCAGCTATCAATGAATAAGTTATTAAAAATGAAATATTTTAATTACTACAATCTGTCCTAAAATCGGGTTGCAAGGAGAAAATACCCTCTTAACCCATGGGGAAAATATCTGAGCCCCCCTTACAATTTTGCATATGGGCGCCCTTGGTCATAGAACACTAAGTCAATACTAATGAATGGAAACTTGTAAATGAATCGTGTTGGCCTTAGCAGTTTTGAGCCGTAGCAGCTATGTACTTCCCCTACTTACGCACTAGAGCGACTTTAAAAGGAAAAACCAAAACCTTTATTGAGCTGTTTGCGGGAAGAAAGCCATCTATTAAACAAAACCTTTTTTGAGCTATTTGGGAGAAGAAAGCCATCTATTAAGCACTCCCGTGTTTTTTTTTTTTTTTTTTTTTTTGACTGTATTTCGTATATTGGACTTCCAAAACAGAAAATAAATAAATTGGATATGAGAGCTCAACAAGAGTAATGGTAGGATATGCGTTTCATACGAAAGGTTACAGAATTTGGGATCTCAAAAATCGCGAAGTGACAGAAACGCTGAATGTTAAATTCGATGAAAATAAATTATGGGCGACTCCCCCCCCCCCTCCCAGGAATGGGAAACAGAGGGACACAGTCTTATTTGAATACTGAGTAAATCTGAAGTAGAAGAAGAATATCTTGAAAATCTTAAAATAGCATGTTAGGAATTACATGGGTTAAAGAAATACCAAGGCAAAGTAAAGAAAGCAGGGATATGTATTATTCTATTGACACGACGGCGACGGTTCTAAAGTCCGAATCGTGAAGCCGAGGTTATTGTTCTAATAATAACATTGAATACGACCCAAAATATTTTAATTTCACTTGTGATGGTAACTCAAGAAAAGTTTCAGATTCTTATGAAGATAGGGGGGATAATTCAAGTAAGGTAGAAGCTAACATTTCCGAGATTTAAGATTGGCAAAACGCAATGGCTCAAGAAATTCAGGTGGCATGAGAAAGAAACGTTTACGAATTGGTTCCACTGAATGAAAGTTTTAGAAAAAAAAATGGTACAGGTGGTTTTTCAAAATACAAATGAGCAGAATGAAATAATGCGATTCAAGGCCAGACTGGTAATTTTAAATGCCCACCATGTGTGGGGGGGAGGTTACTTTTCGAACGTGTTCTCTACAGTAATTTCCTTTCCTTTGATTGAGGCTTTCTTTTAAATTTTTGTGTATAAACTACATTGAGTCCATTTCCATGTAGATGTTTGCAATGCATATCTATATGCGGATGTAATAGAGGAGATTTGTGAGACAACCTGAAAGGTTTGTCCATCCCTGAAATCTAAATTTTGTCTGTAAATTGAATAAATCATTGTCATTCTGATACAGATGACGAATCGAATCACGACGACCGGATTTCAATGGGGGGGGGGGGGGGGGCTTGTAGTGTTTTGGGATAGGGTACGAATAATATGGTGTTACATTCAAACAAAAATGCGTAAAACTGTCAACGATGGAAGCGGAATATATTTCAATTGGTGAATAAAATAAGGATGTGGATCAAAGGAATTTAAATGAATTGGCCACGAAAAGAGTTCAGAATTTTAGATTGATTAATAGTACTCTGCACTGTGACAATCTATTTGCAATCGGTATTTCTAGTTCTGCAATAGAAAATTGCAGAACTAAGCAGATTGATGTGGGGTACCATTTTCTAAGAAATTTGATTGATAAAAATGAATTTGGAATAAAATTTGTTGAAACTAAAAATAATGTAGCTGATTGTTTTACAAAACCTTTCTCTAGGGAAAATTCACATAAAGCTTGAATTGCAATGACATATTTTTCTAGAGTTTTTTTTTTTTTTTGAAATGTTTTAATTGTTAAATTATGTTTAATTTATAATTTGTGCACACAAACGGATGACCTGTAATATATTTCTATTTTTTATTCATGTCTTAAAGTATTTCATTCTAACCGCCTGAATTTCCTTCATTTAAATTTATTCACTAATGCAATATTATTTCTATGACTTTAGTGGTATGCAAATGTAAAGAACTACGTAACTTGTGGCCAGAATTGAATGGGTGGACTCATTTTATCAAGATGGCAGTTCGTGGTTGTGTTCCGCTTGGAATTTTAAAAGAAGCCTCTAGTCTGAACGATGTTGCGATGATTCACTTAGTGACATGAATGCCGGCAATGGAAGTTTATAAGTACCTTTTTCATTTATATTTTTATGTTTTCGGATGTAATTTGTAATCACAAATGCTTTTGAGTTTTAGAGCGTTCTTAGCCACTAAAGTCTATTCTACGATCTGTGTGCCATACTGGGCTGCTGAAGCTGATTTTTGTGTGCCCGTTGTCAGGTTTTATGTTACAATCAAGAACTATGTATTGGAACAAGATAAACTAAATTTTGTTTTAATTGAAATGTGATGGATCATACAATTCATTTACGTCTGGGTTTTTTAAACTTGTAATTTAATATTGGTTTTTACGGGTAGTTGAAAATTATCATTTCAAAAATCACCGTAATATAGAAATTTCTGTTGCTAGAGCTAAATTAAACGTACATTTCTTTCATTATTTATGTATTATTATTATTTTAATTTTCCAGTAAATTTTGGAGCACTGATTCTTTGTTTTTACATGTTAATGAAATCGAAGGAACCAAAACAGAATGTTAAGTACTTTATTATTTATTGTACGTATTTTTGTAAAAATTAAAGGAACAAAATTTAAAGCCAACTTCATAATGAGAGCAACAATAAAGATTCGATGTGAAATACACCGCCAGCTCAGTCATTTCCAGCCGAGGACTGCAGTTTCGTGCTTATTAGCACTCATCAGCCCGGCATAGGAAAGTGACTGTGCTGGAGATGGAAAACCTCTTAATTAAGACTTAACTTGTAGAAGGAGTTATTCTCCTGATCACCGATCACTTCAGTTATCCGATCGAAAAAATTAAATATTATTCTTAATCAACCGTCTCATATGTATTACGAAACTCTTCAAAAATACCGAAAGTAACAAGGATTTTTTTTAATTTTATTTCAGAAACCAGTATAAGTGCATTTCTTGAGATGGAAGATAAAATGTAAGATATTTTCTTTCTTTTTTTCTTTTTTGAGTTCTTATGTAAAGTATTCAGATTAGGTCTACTTTAATTAGATATAATAAGGACCGTTTCAATTGCGTAGTTTGCAAATTGCTGCACAGCAGTTTTTTTTCCTCTTTAAAACAACATATTTAGCGCTTAACTGGTTCCTGAAATAAACGCTTCAATTACAATTTAGGTATATGTTAAGCGGTTTCAAAATAAAAGCAACTCCCAAGGCAACCTTAATTTCAAATCATTCAGAGTCATAATAATAATCATTTTAGGGCGTATTTTTATACCTACGTAATTGATTTTTCCATGAATCTTTTTTGGTGTCCACAAGTTTTATGAGATTCTAACAATTTTTATTTTGACAGATGCTTTCAAGATATAAGGCCTAATGATGGAACCTAAGTCGGCAAAGATGTCACAAAGAAGAATCTAGTTTGTTATGTAAAAATGTTGACCTTGACAAAATTAGCATTCGGTTTTAAATGAATTTCTGCAATTTCCCTGTAAAAACTATTAATCGATATTTATATGTAATGTAGGCGAAATAAAATAATTTGGCAATTTTTCATGGTGTGAATGTTTTATTTTTTCTCATGAAAACAGTATAACAATATAAAGTTATATAATTTTTGGAGTAGTAAAACCAATTAATACTAGTACTCATAAACCTGACATATTTTATTATTCCGAGTGAAAAATTGTTTGTTTAGTAGCTCTGGAATTTTGAACCGTCACATATTTATTGTTTTCATGTATGTAAACTTTAAAAGGATAATAGGATAAAGTTATCTAATCTATAATAATCAGTTTACAATAAAAACCATTCTCTGCAGTCCAAATGCTGGTTACCGCACGTATGGTGTGCAATAAAGTAAGTTTGCTACTAGTATTTCTCAAATAAAGTAGGTCCAAATGCAACTTGTAACATTAAAAAAGAAAAGCATGAAAATATTTTGTTTTACCATAAAAGAAAAATAAATGCACATAATTGCATGTATAAAGTTAAAATAAACTTAAAGGTTTAATGGATTGCATACTGCAAAACATTTCCCACGTTATGCTGCACATTTTAGCAACTCACTAACGCTGGAAGTGAAAAAAGTACTTTTATTGAAGATACAAAGTAGTATTTTCAGTTATATATAAAAAACTTTCTCATTTTTAATACCTTCATGGATCAAAAAGTTTTGTTTTATGAAAAGGCTATAACTGTTCTTAAAATAAAGCTTCAGACCATATTTTGCAATTTCCCTCTATTTGTAAATTTTTTAAGTCTGCAATAGAGCTAAATGTTTTTTGTAAAAATGAAAATGCGCCAATTTTTTTTTCTTTAACAGGTGTTTATAAAGTATAGAGAGGGGAGGCATTGATTTATTTTGTGCACAAGGAAATTAATATCTATAAAATATATATTTAGCAGCAGTTAACTATTTTTATGTAAAAGGCTTTTATATTTCTTTACTTGTCGCTTTTCATAACCTAAAACATTATTTTTGTTGTTGAGAAAATTTAGAAAAGGAACCGGTTTCGTATGTAGGCTGATTTCTACAACGTACATACGGAATCAATTGCTTTACTTTTCTATATTGTTCTTCAGCTGTAAAAGCAGTGATTTCGGCTATGAAAAGAGACGATAGGGTGAAAAAACCCTTTTGCATAAAAATTGATAACTTTATTTTATGGTTTACTGCTGTTAATTTTACTGTACAAATCAATTATAAAACAGTCTACTACTGCTGCTTTTATGGCCCAATTCAGCTGATTCCGCAGCATAATACTGCTAACTTTACAGTTTGATACTGTTAATTCTGCAGGGCAATTCCGTTAAAAAACAGTATATTACTGTTAATTTTACATATTATCTCTGTTAAATTTACAGGTCAAGTCATTCCTAAAACAGTATATTACTGCTAATTTTACAATTAATCTTTGTTAATTTCACAGGGCAATTCCATTAAAAGACAGTATATTACTGCTAATTTTACAATTTATCGCTGTAAAATCACAGTAAATGTCTGTTATAAAACAGTATATTACTGCAAATTTTACAGTTTAGAATTGTAATTTTTACAGTTTTTCTTTGGAATGTGAGCTGCCAGAATTATGCTGTAAAAACAACAGCTTTTTTTTGCAGTGTAGCAATTGATACTAGTAAACTATATAATGAAATATTTGAATTATTTGTTTTTGTGAGGGGAAAGTAAATTTAAATATCATACATTGCGTGTAAAAAGGTTAGTTTAAACCACAAAACAGTATCTAATATAATGATTAGAATAAATTTTGCATTATATGATGATTTCTTGGCGCGAAAACAAATGCGATTTTTAAGACAACTTCAAATCTTCATATTTCTAAAACTATTAAGGGATCATATATAAAATTTTTGCCACATATTTACTACTATATGAAGGTTATACAGTTAAATTTTCGTACATTTTCGTTCAGTCCTTTTTCGGATATTAAATCTTAAATTTAGAATTATTTCACTAAGATGGCAAGTTTGACTAACTATATAAAAAAATGACTTTGTTCAGACGTTTCATACCGCTTCTGAGAGTCTGAGATATAGTTCTATAAGATATCTATTCAAGGGGGGAAAGTAAGAGCGAGTCTTACTTCCTTCTACTAATATATTTATGCTAAAAATGTGAAATTTTACATGAAAAATCTCAATGTTACCCAACTTTAAAATTTTATCAGAAAAATAACTAATATAGAAATGTAGGCCATTTTCTGCTCTATCAAAAGGTTTTTAAATAATTTTGATACATTCATAAATGAAAAGTTCTAAGAGTTTATGCAAAGTACTATTTTCATGAAAAGTTGACTCAGCAACTACTAAAAAGTGGTTGCCAAAAAAACTATCTGAAGGTTTAACATTTTTTTACAGAACTGTGTAATATAACAGTTAAATAACAGGTAAAAAAGTTTTGAAATCAAAAATAGTGAGCAACATTTTTTTATTTTCTTATACGATTTCATATGGATTGACCCTTTGGTGATGTAAAATAGTTTATAGTCTACAACTAAACTACTTACATTCTTAAAACTTACCAGATATTTGCTAAGATGGTACGAATTTAGTGATTTATTTATTTATTTATGTTTGAGGTTAAAATAGGGACTTTACCTAATTCCATTATTGTAAAGGAGTATGTTCGAATGCATAGAAGTGACATTAAATGAAGTACCCGCAAGAAAGATTTCCATTCATGGAGCTTGGTGGGCCTTTTGTGTGTAGACGTGTGTGTGGGGAGACATGTGTGTGTAGACGTGTGTGTGTGTGTGGACACATGTGTGTGTATA
Source organism: Uloborus diversus (assembly GCF_026930045.1). NCBI lineage: Eukaryota > Metazoa > Arthropoda > Arachnida > Araneae > Uloboridae > Uloborus > Uloborus diversus. The sequence continues at coordinate 90,909 of NW_026558365.1, forward strand.
CGTGTGTGTGGAGACATGTGCGTGCGTATATGTGTGTAGGGCATAGGCGCCACCGCTTAGGGGAGGTCCGTTCGCGGAGGCCATAATTTGACACTACCTTTAAAAAAATAGAATCTGCTTCTGCCTTGAATGAGCACAAATGATTTGTTACCGTGGCGAAGAAAATGTGTCCTCTTAATAAATTTTAAAACAACGAATTAGCTTATTCTTGTCGTCATGGTAGCCTTCCCATTTAACAAATATTGTTGTCACTTCAATAAAAGGCAGCTATTCAATCAAGATTCCTTTTCGTTACAGGTATGACACTGTCCTTGCGCACATTGTCCTTGAAGATTCAGAATTATCATCCAAAACTGCAGGTTTAACGAATATTTACTTTTGAAGAAAAGCTATTTGCCAATCATACTGCCAAATTTTGCTAATAAAAAAGTATTTTTTAGTTAAGGTGTTCACTAAGCCCAAATCAACCCCTTGATATGATTAAGGAGAAAAAACAACGTTAAGAAAGCACAAATATTGGAGAAAATGCAGCATATAGCTATTTCAAGACTGCAATGGAGTCTCTTCATCAGTGCAAAAAGCTCATCAACACAACCAGAAGTTGCGAGAGAACGTGAACTTGTTTGCATTGATGAAGAGGCTCCATTGTAGCCTTGAAATAGCTATATGCTGCATTTTCTCCAATATTTGTGCTTTATTTACGTTGTTTTTTCTCCTTAATCATATTGTAGCACAAAGCTTATATGATAGTTTTTCATTCAACCCCTTGGTAGTGTGAGATTGACACACTGGTTTAGTACAAGATATCAGATGTGCTGTTCCCAAATAGTGCCAAGCTTTCAGGGGCAGAGGGGTTGTGAGTGTCTAACATAGGGGAAGGGGGGTTGCAAGAAGTGTGACAGCCATTTTTTATAAAGCTGTGTTAATGAAAAATAAAGCGACGTGTGATGAAGGGGGATACGGGTAAGATGAAGTGCAACAAAACTTAACATTGTGATGAAAATTAAAACCTTGCTGTTCTTTTAAGCGAAGTTGGCACAACAATGTTTTGTATAAACTTTAAAATGAATGGAAAAAGTACCGAAAATAGTGGCACAAACTCACTCCATTTGACGGTTTCAAAAGAAACAAAAATGATGGAGCTTATCCATCCCTTGAATCTGGGTGGACTGACTTAAATTTTACAATTCACTTTGTATTGAGGCATAAAAAGTTAACATTTCCATTTATAAGCTACTTAAGTTTTTTCACTATCGCTATTTCAAAACTTGGTTTGGGTGACTGATGAGTTTTTAAAAATCAGAATTCATTTCGGCTACAAAATGAAAAACACGAAAATTTCAGAGAAAATAAATTAAACCTTTTGAAAACAATGCAATTTTAAATCTTACAACTATTATATATGCGAAAGTTTGTCTGTATGGATGTTTGTTCTTCTTTCACGCAAAAACTACTGAATGGATTTTGATGAAACTTTACAATAATATAGCTTATGCATCAGAATAACACATAGGGTAGTTTTCGTCCCATTACGGGGGGCAATAAAACACAATTTTTTTTTATAAATTCTCTAATATGGGGATGAAAAAATACTTGCACATACTAACATTATATGTCCATCGAAAGCTCTGATTTTTCTGCTGAAGATGGCACCTGTTCGAAATTTCTAAGTAGAATAAAAAACGAGTTATGAGCTTTTTAGTTCCATGTTCGAAGGCTTTCCTCAACTCAATACAATATTTAGTGTATCATCTCAACTCCCTGTCGATAACTCCTATTGTTGTATTGTTGACTATCCTTGCTTTTCGTGACTGTTCAAGGCTTTTCTCAAGTCAAATCTTGAAGTAAGATTTTTGCACAAGATTGGCAAATAATACATGGATTTGGCTGATTTTTTTCCATTTTAATGCAACTTTGAGGAAATTAATGTTTTTTTTTAAATTTATTTATTTGAATTGACTGGGTATTTAATCGATCAGCTGGAATCTAGCAAAACTTTTTTTGTGGAATCATTTCAATAGCTAAGGCATTTGGCATTTTTTTTCCAACTGTCGCTGCTTTTGAAGCTAAAGACTACGCAATACTGTTTCTCGGTTTTCACCATGTAACCAAATATTGCCATTTCTTTAATATTTCTTTCTTTAAATTTGTTAACACGTAAAATAATTCGCCAACTAATTCGCAAATCCATAAACAGCGTAAAAACTTCCATTACTTTGTCTTTGCACATAATTTCAAACAATTGCCAAATTTTTACTGTTTATTGTAAACATTTCGGGTAGCATCATTGTTGACCCTATTTTGGGACGATTTCTACGGTAAGAAGTTACACATTATACAATAATTTAGATTGCCGGTGTAGCGCTGGATATTATGTATTTGATGGAGATTGGGATTATAAGGGAAACAGTTTCACTTTATTTAAGAATAGTTGACCTCACTCGAATTGGATTTTTTGGGAATTACCCAAACTGACTTCTTTACAACTCCTGAACGTTTTCGTGATTTATTTTTTGTGTGATTTTTGGGTTTCTTCTCAGTTTTGCCAACATTTCATTTACTCCCTTTCCCCCTAATTTTCAGTTTTAATCATACCTTTTGATACATTAAAGGGGGCAGGCAATTTGAAATGTCGGCGAAACTAGAGACAATGTTTTGGTAACTATTTGACCTCTGCCTGTAATGACCATTAACTTGAATCAATTGAAAAAAAACTACATCAACGTGAGCGAAGCTGCGGGCAAAAGCTAGTTGTGGTATAACTTTTGAATTATGGTTTGGTAGAAATGTCATACACTAGTGAGTAATAAGAATGGAACTTACCTTTTAGAAGATGCAACCATACTCCACTCATTTCTAAGTTAATTTCAGAATGCTTCAGTAGATGGCGCAGGTAAGTCAGTTTTGACATCTTTGAAGGATTTTATTGCTAAAATGAAACGAAAAATATTAAATTTAACATTAAGTATAAATCCAGAAAATTATTCATCAAGAAAAATTCAGGGAATAGTATTCCGCATTTTTTTTGCTAATAGACATCAAAGAAAGGTTTGTACCTTCAGAAGGAAAAGTAATAAATACCTGCTAACAATTTCTGGTTAAAAAAAAAAAAAAAAAATCAGTAAGTGATCGTGACACACAGCAATATCTCATCTTTCATTGCTAATTAGGGAAGAATGTAGGTTTTTTTTTTTACTAAAAAGGAGGTATTTAAATACAAAATGGAGAGAAATAACCAAAATCCACGAATCTCCTGGAAAAACCAATCGAGTTTGTAGGTATGCAGAAGAGTTAATCTGGGTTTGATAGTAATAAACGCCAGGAGCTAAAAATAAAATTTGAAATTTTGATAGTTTGAATTCAAATTATGTTTTTCGCAATACCGAGATGCGATAGGACAGTACTCGTTGGGCCTTGTGTGTAAAGGCGTGTATCATGCGCATGTGTGTGTAGGGCATAGGCGCCACCGTCTGCGAGTGATCCCGCTCGTGATGGCCATAATTTGACACTACCTTTAAAAAAAGTAAAATCTGCTTATTTTAACCATTGAATGAACGCAAATGATTTGTAACCATTCCGACGAAAATTTTACCTCTTAACAAATGAAACAACGAGTTAGCTTATTCCTGTCGTCATGGTAACCTGAAAAATCAGAGCAACATCAATCTCGGTCATGTGAGCCTAATAAGCAGCAATTCGTGATTGCACAAAAAATATGATATGTACCCCACACACTGCTTCCTTTACGTCTACTAAACAATCTATTTTAAATTCTCAAAGGAATGAGCGAGTTTTAGAAGCAACACTTCTTTAATGAATTGTTTTTTAGACATTTCCCTAAACTTATGAAACTATGGTACAACTTTTAAGGTAGGCGAACACCCTAAATATTTTTTTCAGCAATATTCAGTGCATCTTTCTAAAACTTAACGAGATTATTAAATATGGCATAACACACATTTTGACTACTTATTTTTTGAAAAAAAAATCCATAGGTTTTTAATTAAAAAAAAAGCCTTTTTTTAGCAAAAAACTACCATTTCCTTAAAACTTACAGAGCCTTCATTTTGATATAATTTTTTTAAAAAATTTGTTTCTATCTCTTCGTTAGGTACCAAAGAGTGATATGATCTTCGAATTTGGGCTAAGTAACTAAAAACTGGTTTAATGGGTAAACGTTTGAGAAATTTCCCCGAAAAACGAGCTTTTTGCCCGCTAAGTTTAATCGATCATTATTTCAAAACCACATATTGCATTTAAATTATTTTTTCGAGTTTTATATCACAGTAATATATTTAATTACCATTTTTGAATAGTTTCAAATCTTTGGAGTTATTACTTTTTTCCATAAAGCTGTTTGCGTGAATAAAAACTCTGAAAACTTGGTTATGAGAAAATAAAGAAAGAAAAATTAAATTTCAGTTACAAGCACAAATTTGAGTTTAGAAATGTCTTCTAGTTTTCTTAATAATTCCCAGTAGATAGCGTTTTGTGTTGACTATTTTTACGTTTCTTCGTTCTTCTAAAATGACAGTCTTACCAGTAAAACAGTTCAGCCCTATTAAAATAAAGCATTTCCCTGCATTTGAAACATTACCAAAACATATTATCAAATTATCATACTGTGGTGCTAGTTTCATTGTTGATGACGTCACGTCAGCGTTACTCGATCATTGGCTATTATATTTATGAGGATAATTAGACAATGACTTTGGGAAAACAATAATCATAAAACACGAAAAAATTGCCAAGCACCATTTAAGCATGTTTTACTACACTTATGAAATGTCTCAGTCATCTAATAATATTTTCACCTTCAACTTTTGTGACTTAACTATGATCAATTTGTAAATCACATTTTAAGGGGGGAAAAATGAAATTACTACATTAAAACCGCCCTTGGGACTGAGTTGTCGATCGAAGTATTTTAAGTTACTGTCATAGAGAAAGATTATGTAGTCTTGAACTAAAAAGAAGGAGTTTTGAAGGAGTTAAAACCAAAATGAAGGAGTTTGAAGGGCCCTTCTAAAAAATTTCCCAAATGAAGGAGTATTGGAGGAGTTTTGAAGGAGAGTATGAACCCTGGGAACATTTTGCGTTGTTTTCAATAGTTTACATTGCAATAAACATTCAATGCCGTTTTTGGAAACTTAGGCACTTAAAATGTCTTGTGTACTTCTATCTTGGAAATGACCAAATGTGGCGGCTACATCAAAAATTAAGAAATAATTTTTTGAATGTGTAGCATAAAACAATTTAAAAATAGTGAATCTTCATTCAACTATAATTCAGTTTAAAAGTTTTTAGCAAATTTGCGGCCAAGGAAATGAGGATAAGATTAAGTTTTAAGAACAAAATTTTTCATTTCTCAAGAAAATTTTAAATTATGAAAAAAAAAAAAAAACTATTTGCAGCACATTTTACGTCATTTTCATTAGTTTGCAGTTAAAGAAAACATCCAATTCTGCTTTGTTTTGGCATTTAAGCATTGTATCTACTTCCATCTTGTGAATGACCAAAAGTGGCGACTATGTTTCAAAGGCAGCTAAAAAAACTTTCCCAGATCAACCCTCCCATCCTCAGGCTTGTGCTTCCGAAGCAGTTAATTGTCGTCCCCCCTGTACTATTGAGGGTCGAAAATGGCGATTGTGGAAGTTTTCTTCGGTCGCCACTTTTTTATTGCCAGCGTCATTTTGCCTCAAAAAGTTACAATTTTTTCAGGAAACATTAAAACAAAGACTAGGTCTCATATTACAAAATTACCTGTGAGAAATTAAAAAAAAAATGGCGGCAAACTTGGAAAATTCCCCGACTTTTCCCTGACATTTTTAACTATGTCATTTTTCCTGACAATTCCAGGTTTTCCTGGAGCAAATAACCCCTGACACAAGAATGGTATGTCTCTTATATGTCTCCCTATACAAGATTTTGAATCCAAAATTTTGATCTTACTTTTGGAATTTTTTTTAGAAATATAACTGATTTGAGCTTGGCTAGCTAGAAAAATTAAATACAGTGATCTGTTATACGCGTTTTTCACTTATGCGCGTTTTTCTCACGGGCCCGACCAGCGATATCGGAAAACAATGTCAACTCTTGTTCATTTATACGCGAAACCTCAAGTGCACATTTCACTTATGCGCGATAAAAATTTTCAAGTTTTAGTTAAATCGCCTATCCACGCTTTGCTTATCGGAAGATTTGTACCCTTCTTGATGTCTCTTGGAATGCTTTTACACACCTTTATTCCACTGTTCAAAATGTTTCCAAGAACACATTTTTTTCGCGCAAGTGTGCAATTGGGGGTGCAGTAAGTCTTGTGATTGACATCGAGAGGGTCAGCCAGCCGGAGATGGCTGGCTTACATGCGAAAAGGTTGACGTTCCTAAAAGTCGTGGTCAAGCGGAAAGCATTGACATAGCGTATCGAGGATCTTTTGTATCCTCACAGGCTATGACACTTATCACGCGACAGTTTTTAGGTTTCGTGGAATTAGCTTACATACTGTACAGTGTATAAAAAATGACAAAACGTACAACTTCAAATTTTAAATTTTTATTAAATTACTATGCATAAATGGAAATTATGTGCGTATTTATTCATTAGTATCAGTAGTGTACTATTAGTATTACTATAACTGTTGATAACTTACTGCATTTAAGCTTATTTTTGGGGTGTTTCATTTATGCGCGAATCTCACTTGTGCGCGAAAATTTCGCTGTCCCCTTTGGTCGCGTATAAGGGAGAGGTCACTGTATACAATAAGCAATCATGTGACCATTTCACAGTCAAATTCACAAAAAATGGTGGATCTGAAATCATAATCAATTCAATTGATTATGATTAAAGATCAAAGATTAAGGCAATTGAATTTCCATACTTGTTGTCATAACAACCAAAATAAATCATCATCAATGTGAAGAAAACACAGGAAAAAGATAGTGATCAATTGAAATAAATAATTTAAAATATTTGAAGCTTTATCTCTGATATTTCTGTTTGTATTGAATTTAAACATATGAACTGGAGACTTTATTTTCTTGACAACCATAATATAATTATTTTTCTTTTAGTAATAATAATAATAAAAATAATAATAATAATTTATTTATTTTTTGTTTGCTTTAATTTAAATGAATATTGATTTGAAGCATATTTAATTAGATGAACCTAATGAAGAGAAAACATACTCATAATCTAATTCTGTTGGAAATATTTTTCGGCAAAATTCTTCAGCAAGAATTTGTGCCACGCATAATCCTAACGTTGATGTTACGTCTTGATCAAATTCCTAAAATATAAAAGTTTTTTTAATTTTAACACTTAACATGACAAAATAAACAAATTTACCGAAGTTTATGTTTGAAATGCAAATCAGCTACACAGTTTGTTATTCTAATGATAAACCTGTTCAATCTTACAAAAAAGTATTTCAGAAATCAATTCTTAGACTTATCACATTTTTTCCCTATTCATTATGAATTTAACAGGGAACTTCATGTACTTTATACTTTAAGAGAAACTGCATGAACTACCATTATAATGACCAACATATTTCCTACTAAAGAGCACTTTCATCAGTCAAGAACTTTTCGATAAACTAACTTAATATCTCTTATACAGTACAGTCTCGTTAATCCGAGTCTCGAAAGTTCGAGGTTCCCCCTATTTCGAGGTGCTTACTTTATATTTCCATTTACATTTTTTAGTTCCAAATAAATGATTTTCATAAAAATCTGAATTTTTTTTCCTGCCATTACACTTATTTAACTAGATAAAGCAATTAATTAAAAAAAACATTGACAGGTTGTTGTCAACAATACTCCTTAAGTGGTATGATATACGTGTAGTCATCGACTGCACAATATGAATTGTGAAATGCTTTGAAGATAACTTCATGCGTGAAAGTAACATTGATTTGTCGCACAGAAAGTGTAAACATGCCTCTTGGAATATTGAAAAACCTGATAATAGTCAAAAAAAAAGGTTCAAAACATGACCCCCCCCCCCTTACGAGTAATGTATACGACACACGAAACAGAAACCTACAAATAACCATTTTTGTGGTATGCGAGATACCACACATATACAGACATTATGACAAAACTCATCGAAATGGATTCGGTCAAAATATGTTTGGTTGCCTACAAGTTTGCACGGGTAAATACGTACATACAGACTTTGTGGAAAAAAGTCCAAATTTGTTTAGAGGTAAATAAAAATGAAATTTACGTTTAAATTTCAGTGATAATTTTTCACGACAACAATACTGCTTTTCTTTGTGTAAGGAAGTAAAAAGGGATACTCCTTATAACATCGGAAAAGTGTAAAAAAATAATCTGAAAGAATTTTTCAGATAATTTGAGTTTTCAGTAATCCAAGGTAGCATGAGCCCCAACTACCTCGGATTTTCAAGATTCTACTGTACTACAAAATTTGAATCATAAATATTAAAAATGATTACTTCCTGAAGAACAGCTTCCAATAATTTTTCCATAATCTCACAGCGAGTTTCATCATCCCTGTAACCAAAAATTGTATTTATTAGAGCATGCATCTAAAATAGGGCATCATATTGCAAATATTGGTAAACACCATAAATAAGGAAGTCATTAACATATTTAAAAATTACATTTGAGAGGAAATACACATACTTTTCATCTTGAAGGTTAAGAATGTGTTGCTAAATATTGCCATTTAACTGCTGAATTAATTCGACAATGACTATTTGATCCATTTTGTTGTTTTCTCGGATCGGTCGAAATGTCACGTCTCGGATTCGAAGCTTATCTGCTTAAATTTGAATACAAAAATATATTTTAGCAAAAAGAAATTAATTTATATAAACAATTTTCAAAAAACTTTGAAATGTTGGATTTTTTTGTTTTTTGTATAAAAAATACTTTATCATTGTATTATACCTGCCAATAATATTATACCTCATCATAATGAAACCTTTAAATCATTTTTTACTACACAAAAATCACAATATTTGTTTCGGCAGCTCATACCATTGAGGCATTTCTGAAATTAATGACAAGCAAAATTATTTATTTCTTTTGTTCCTAACTGATTATTTTAAAAAAGTAACAGATCACACATTCATTGTGTTCAAACAAAAAAGGTTGCAATCAGCTACGGTAAAAATTAAACAAAAATTTACAAAAGAGTACAAATGAAAAAATAAAATAAAAACACTCAAAATTCATTTTAAAAAAGAAAAACTACAAACTCCAAATCAAAAAATACACAAAAAAGGAACTAAAAGAGAAAATGAAAAAATAATTAAATCCAAAAGTATCAAACAAACAAATTTGCCACAATTTTTCAAAATAAATTTTAAAATTAAAAAACTCAAGGCCAAAAACCCAAATAAAATAAATAAAAATAAAAAGAGAATATATACAGTGGCTCCCAAAAGTCTTCGTACACCTACGACTTTCAATGAAATAGGCCCTTATCCATTGGTTAGACCTAATATTTCGGAATAGGTATTTTATTATAAGATGTATGATCTGTTTTTAACAAAACTACATGAAAATTTTTAATAAAACATTAAAACTTAATTTTTTAAAAATCAACAACCAAAAAGTGCCGGAAATTTTATCTCACAAAAGTCTTCGTACACTTTGAAAAAATGTCAAAAAAATTAGTAAATAATCTAACTTTTTACTAAGTTATTATTTAATAGAATATCATGCAGTAGGAACAACACCTTTTAAACGCTTGGGATTAGATTTCATTGTTTTTTCTTTTTTTTTGTGCAATTTCTGAGTAAGTGTTCAGCCGCACTTCGAGTCTTATTGTTTCTAGTTCGATTTTCGTTTCAATGGTGTATTTTCGTAATCTAGCCATCAGATATCTCCAAATTAAGTTCCATTAAGTTCAAATCTGGCGATTGAGGAGATATTTCTAAGCTTATAAGGACAAATTTTGAGGCATCAAACGCAAACGTGTGCTTCTTATCGTTATCTTGGTTAAAAAAAAGTTGTTTCCAAATACCAAATTTTGGGCTTATAGTTTTAAATTGTTTTTTAAAATATTTAAATGAACAGCATGATTCATTATTTCATCAAAAAATTCAAAATTTCCAAGTCCTGATGCTGAGATGCACCCTCACACAAGAACACCTTCACCGTCCTGATTAACTGATCCAACTCAGTTCTTAAGCTTCAATTCCTCCTTTTTTTTCTTCCATTTACAATTATACAACAATTTAACCCAAAATGTTGAATTTATTTTCATCTATAAGTAAGACGTTGTTCCAAAACGTTTTGAGCTTATTCATCATTGATTTTACGACGGAAAGCGCAAGCTTGCTGTTTTTCGCACGAACAAGAAAATTTCTGCGGGAATAGGTCCCATTTAATCCAGCTAATCAGAGAACTTGGCGAAAAATTTTAGGTGAAAATTAAACGTAAAATGTTTCATTCAATTCTGCAGAAACTTTTTCAGCTCTGAAATGTGTATTTTTAATAATTTTTTTAACTGTAAACCTCCGATCGCGCATTGTTAACTTTGCCAGTTGACCTTTTCTTACCTTGTTTTCGATCCGATTCTTCTCTTTAAAGCATTTTATCAAGCACTGCAATATAGAATGATATAAATCAACCAATTTAGATACACTTCAGACCAATTTACGGCTACTGTGAGGGGAAAAAAAAATCAAATTTCGAATCGTGTTTGTTGTTTTCTACGTATACCTGTCATTTAAAAATAAGCAGAATATTAGGGAATGAATAAACAAAAAATTAAAGGCAAATGACTTTACAGTGGCATTACAATGCAAAAATAATAAAAAAACTACATATGATAATTTTAAGTATGAGTTTATTCGAAAATATTTCAGTGTACGATGACTTTTGTGGCGCAATATTTATCTGTCTCTTCGTTTTTCGACAAATTTCAAAAATAAAATGTGGCAATATTTTGAAAAAAACTACTGAGTTTTATTCAGAATCGCATAGGAATGGTGTGAAAAAAAATTGGACTTCAAATTCGAATTCAGTTTTGCGTAATTTTGGTTTTGCTACAAAATTTCTAAGTGTACGAACACTTTTGGGAGCCACTGTACCTAAAGGAATGTCATCATCTTCGCTGAACTGAGCTTCATGTTCGGTATTATTAACAACAGATGTGTGATTTGTTTTTATCATTAGTTCAGAAGAATCTCTAAGAGTCTCGTCTATTTTAACTGAAAATAAGCATAAAATTAATGGAACTAATTACTACAATTAATTTTTTTAATTAATATTTAATTCTTTCAAATTTTCTGAAGTTAGATGATCCAGTTTTTTTTATTATTATTAAAATTATTTCTTTTTTTTTTCAATGGATGAGAGAGTATTTTAGAGCGAAATAGCTATCTTCTTTTTTTTCTCCAAAATTGCAAAAGAACATACGTTAACTAGAGCATTTGTTATTATGAAATTTAGAGTAGATTCATATACATCCATGCATACTTTGATTTCAAGCAAACATTTTGAACACAACTTTAAAACAAAATGTGAGATGAATCAACAAATATTTTTAAAACTTAGCCACAAAAAAATTGAATGAAAGATAGAAAAAAAGTTCACTTGAGTCTGTACACGTATGTTTTTGTAAACCATACATTTTAAATGCACATCGAATAAATTATCAAATTAATTCTGTATAAAGAAAAAATGCACACAACAGCATGCTGTAATAATGCTGAAGTCAGAAAACTAAATACAGTGGAATCCGCATAATAGGACCACCGGTTAATTGAACCAAAGAACCAAAACAAATCCCATTAATTACACAAGCCTAATATTATTCACTTATGGGGCCCAAAACTTCGCTTAATTGGACCAAGGAACATGAGAACAAAAAAATCTAGAGATTGATTGCTTGAAGCGAGTTTTAAGTGGTCAACGAATTTAATAGTGCAGTAAAAGTTAATATTGGTTCCATGTAACTTTCAATTAAACCCAGCAATATCAACAGTACCAGCAGATTATATAAAAAAATCATTGAAATTTCAAATTTCTTTCCTTCAGTTAGCACTTTCAAAAACGTGTAATTTCTTTCCAAACAAAAAAAAAATTGCTTTAATTTTAATCTCACTGAAATTTTTAATGGCCTGTTAGAACTGTTTAGCACTTATTTTTCACTCTCACATTTATAGTTACTTCTGGTAATTGAATTGAATCGTACTGACTGGAAAGAATGTGTTGTTGAATGAGTATAAAAAGATTCTTTGCCTTTTTTAAGTTTATTTTTAGCTGAAAAAATTTCGTAAGCAGAATTGCTTCTTTGCATGCTCACCATACAAAGTACAAACGTAACTAATACCGAATCGGATTAAACATGTTATTAAAGGCGTGTAAAAAGATTTTTCACTGTATTTGAATTTATTTTTAACTTAAGTTTTCTTGTAAACAGCAATTTTTCTTCTTTATATGCTCACCATACATGTGGGGCCCACAATAATCATAACAGCATTTAAATGTTTTGTGTATAGCATGTTTGGTCAAGCTACACAGATCCTATTCGCTTAATCGGATGAACCGGTTATTAGGACAAAAATGATCCTGTCTCAATGTGGTCTGGAATCGACTGTTAACCAGATCAACACTGTTAACCGGAATCGACTGTATTCAAAATAGAGATGCACAATCTATGACCCACCAATGCGAAGCATTTAGTGCATAGCTCCTAACTAATTAGTATTATATTACAGCAATTTGACTGATGCTTAAGAATGAATAGCAGAAACAAAAACTTAATCCACCCACTAAGAATCTATTCTATTTGAATGCTACATTTGTCATAAAAGAGTCCACTATTAAGAATAAAGGACAACAACGCACTTTAAACCAGTCTATTCCACCATGGGCAGGTAAACGGCAGTAACTTCAGAAATGAGTTCCGAGATCATTTGAAGAAAGGCGTTTTGGATTTAAATCTAACAATAAGGAAATGTTTAAATTATCAGAGAGGGTAGTCACTCTTATGGGGTTTGATCATTAAATTCCAACTGTACTTCTAACGATATAATTCCACACTCAAAAATTGTTTTTTAACTAAACGAAGAAAAAAAAATGCTTGATTTCATTATTTCTACTATTTAGGAAAAAAATGGTTCAATTTGTGTTTGCTCACAACTTTCCAGCTTTATAGAAACCAATTTTTTTTTTCAAGTTTGTCTTTAACGTGCAAAAACAAATTCTGAATTGAGTCATCAGCTGATACGGCTCAAACTAACTTGCTTTGCCAAACACTAGAATGAAAATGGCCATGAATTTTTACTTCAAAAAAAAAAAAATATCGATTCTCATAGATTTCTATAACAGTCCAATAAGGGAATCGATAGTTTACACCTACGCAAACCTTATCTCAAAATGTCCACCTCTCCCCCCTTACGTTACAAAAACCTAAACATAGAAAACACCTGGTCATTCTCTTAACGAAAAGCTAACAGTTAATAAAATAAAAAACCGAAATGGAAGAGTAATCGCCCATATATTTTGAAGCCCAGACTAACGATTGCCCTGCCGCTCTGAAGAATTGAGTTAACATTGTGCAAATAGGCCAAAAATTTCCTGTGTGCAAAACAGGCCACCAACAGGAGTGATCGCTATGCAAGGATGGCAGCTCGGAGAGGTTTCACTGAACAATAAAGCTAATGTACGATAGATGATAAAATATGAAAAAAATAAATAAAAAGAAAACCGAAAATTTTGTAGTTACTGCCCTTCACCTGTCCATGGTAATATTGTACTGCACCCCTAACAGTAGTAACTATGTCCTAGTGTTCAAATAATTAAAAAAAAAACTGCATATGTGATTAAAAATATTTATTTTTTAAGCTTCACGATTCATTAGGCTTAAAAAATTATTATAAATGGCTTTTATGAAATTTACGCGATTCTGGAAGTCCCACAAAAAAAAAAAAAAATGAATGCAAAAACTGAAAAATTGTTAGCAAATAAAATATATTGCAAATAAATCAAATTAAAAAACACAAGCAATGATAGCAAATAATAAAAATAAAAACAATAAAAGAAAATTAAGTTCCTGAGACAAAATCATACAAAAATCACAAGACCGAATGTGTTCATGTAAAGTTAATTTACTCTTAGTAGCCAACAAGTTACCAAAATAATAATTATTAAATAAAATCAAGATAGAAACAAAGAAGGTTAATTTTGCTCATCAACTAATTGAACTTTTATCAAAAAAAAAAATAAATAAATAAATAAACACATACGGTGAGTTAGGAGAAAAGAGCCCCCCATCCAATTTTCGAATCCAATTGCAAAAATCTTTATTGATTCATTTTTCCGCCTTTCATCAATTATTTCTATTCTGATCAATTAGGATTTTATTTCTAATGGATAAGTAACATTCCATGCCACAATTAAGGGAAAGTAAATTTTAATTTAATTTCACACATGATACTACCAAGATCTAACTAAGATTTAAAATAGGATTTAACATGTCAGCCTCAAGCATATATTTGATGCAAAATCACTCTCCTTCACACTCATATGTAATTTGACACCCTTAATTACGTAAGTGCTTTCAGAGAAAGATTTTTATTACTCATGCAAATTGATTGTGATTATAGCGTGATAAGAGATCAATTATAAAATTGCAATCCCAATGCAATATTTTGCTCAATATACGGCAAAAATACAACTAAAAGCAGTCATTTCATCATCGTGCAGGCATCTATAGGCTCATATTTTAAAAATTTGACTGCATATAATACGCTCAGGAACAAAAAAAAAAGTTAAAAATAAATCATTTCAAAGATTTTCAATGGCAAACTTATGAATGAAATAATTACTTCCTGTAAGGAAACAAAATTCTGGAAATGTTTCTCTAAGCAATATCTGTAATTCTGCATCTAACTTAGAACTGTCAAAAAATGTTGATATGGACCTAAAAGGCATAGAATAAAGAAATTAATATACACATTTATACAAGCTTTGAAGAAAAAATTACAATAAAACTAACTCCCACAAATTCACATGACAGATTTTGCAAATAATGTTATAAGTTATATGAGCCCTATTTTCCATATTTCCCGTCAAAGTTTTGTAACAGATTCATTTTGTTCACAAAAACCGGCAGAACCCATCTGCAGAAATAAGACTGTTGCAAAACAATGACAATTTTCATGCATTTTATTAAGAGTTTTCTCTAACCCTTTTATTTTAACACTTCCCCAATTGATCAGATTTGAACTGGACTTATCACAGCACAAGAAAATGCTGATTGCACCAACAATCTGTTTGTTCAGTAGCGGATCAACCAAAAAATGGAAGACAGAATAAAGTATTCCACTCTATGGAAACAAGAAAAAAGTGAAGTCCAGCAAGGAAAAGGATTTTTTCTTTGTTTCTTCCTTAAAAATAATCGATACATTGCTTGCATTAATAGTATTCCCATAAATTTGCATGTTTTGAAAAAATATTCAGATAACAATCATACATTTTCACAGGGAAACAACTTTTTTAAACTACAGTTTTGCAGAAATGAGGAGAAACTGAAAATATAGAATACACTCTTTGCAGAAATTAAATATATATATAATATACTTTGCAGAAACTGAAAATACGGAATCCTGTCTAAAAATTAAGCAAAAGTTTGGCATTATCTACGGTAAAAGAAGGAAAAAAAAAAACTTTTAATAAAGCATTTATGGTCAAACACATTATTAAAAATAAGAAAATATTATGGTAAAATAGGATTACATACCCTGCATAAAAAATCCAGAAGCGTTGCTGTGATAACTGGATGCGACCTCACGGAATGATATATTGCAAGAATTGCAGGTTCTGAAAACATAAATAACAGTAATTACAAACAAAATGATCAAAATACTTCTAACTGATTTGATATATTTTATAGAATGATGCAGGTTAACATTAAAGGCTAATTTAACCAATGAATAAATATCCAGTTGCCACTATGGATGATAAGCAAAAGGTTTCAACAAGATTTCACATTCAATAATACAATAGAACTTGTTACATAATTTAAAAGCAAAACTAGCCAGACTGGCATAAGTCACATTATCACTACTTGGTTGGAGAGTGCAAAAACGTTTGTCTGCTGCATAAAAAAGTTAGGACTCGCAGTCTCATGACACTGATAGATCAATACACAGGATTTTTTTAAAGAAATATGTTGGAACCAGGGCTGCGGAGTTGGAATCGGATTGATTTTGGAGTAAAGTTGTCAGGAGCTGAAGGACTAAAGTTCCAAGAGACGGAATCGGCTATTTTCCCTCAAAGTCCAGGACTCTGCCAGTGCTTGTGCAGTTGGACTGATTTTGGAGTAAAGAAGTTGGGAGCTGAAGGACTAAATTTCCAAGAGTCAGAGTCGGTCATTTTCCCTCAAAGTTTACGACTCTGCCAGTGCTTGTGCAGTTGGACTGATTTTGGAGTAAAGTTGTCAGAATCGGTCATTTTCCCTCCGACTCCGCAGCCCAGGTTGCAACAGCTCAATGAGGAATTGGATTCTACAAACAATGTGGTGATAACCTAAAAATTGCCATTTTTGAAGTTACGTTTGTCTAACTCTGAGGTTCAGAACTTATGTTGCTTAAAATTACACATGAAAAGAAAGCTTGAGAATTTACCAATATTCATGATGCTGTCTTTTTCAGGATCGTAATACAGTCAGTCGTGAAACAATGACAATTTTGCACTAGAAGCTGCAACATTAGATGTACAAGTGGTCAGTAACCAGCCAATTACTGCCCAACGAGGAATGATTTCTGAACACAGGACTTCATTTGATGGATGAATGACACCACAGATGAAACGAATGAGATTACAGTGTAGGGTTTGACATTCAGGTGTAGAAAGGTACTGAAATGAGAGAAAATTGTTAAAATAATTATTCATTTTCAAACAAACATTCAATTAACACTCATGTAAAGCAAACACAGAGCTGCAAACTTGGCAACTTAAACAATAGTACAATTTACGTCCAAAAATCATACAACTCAATGAAAATTAGTACAGTGGAACCTAAAAAATCCTAACTGATTAAAGTTGAGCCATTTTCAGTTTCCTGAAATTTCGGATTTATCAGATGTTTTATTTAAACTCTCGAAAGATTAGTTCCTTAGTGACCTGAGAATCTTTGTTTTAAGTTAATAATGAAGCGGTTTTACCCCTGATAAAGCAAGAGTGCTCAACACTGATGACTGCTAATGGAATTTTCATGTGTCGCTAGTGCAACATCATGTCATCAAGTCGATTTAGTTTTTATGTGAACGAAAAATTACCCAATAGAGTCAGATGAACAGAGCTATCTTATACAATAAATTCAAGCATTTGTTAATAGTAAAAAAAAAAAGCTAACTTAGTTCTTGAATCATAGTTATTGATTTTGAACCTTTTGTGTTTTCAAATATTTTTAAGCCTTCATTTTACAAGCTGCTCGGAATATCCAGAATAAAAAACAATTGTCGATTTAGAAAATAGTACACTTGGGCTCTTATTTTCTCAAAATTTTAAATTCGACTTTTTTCAAAAGTTTGGGTAATTGCTTGGGTAATTGCGAGCGGATGCGTGCATCACATGACTTACTTTTACTCCACTTTACTGTCCTTTTATCATTATTGGCAGTACTAATGTGATTCAATAGTTTACCCTTTAAATATCACCAACAATGGCTAAATTAAAAGCAGATTTAAAAAAAAAAAATTAAAAAATTAATTTGAATTCTGAAATTTTGAATTCAAATTATGTTTTTGCAATCACGAGCTACGACAGGACCCTACTCATTGGAGTTACTGTTTCTAGAAGCGGCTCATGTCCCCCCCAAGCCTGCCCCTCCTCCTGGGCGGTTACGTGCGTATAGTTGTGTGTGTATGTGTAGGCGCGCGTGCGTGCATGTTTAAGCTTGTGTGTGTGTGTGCCTTTACCTGTGTGTATGCATGTAGGCGTGTGTATGAGCGTGTGTGTGTGTATATATATGTGTGTGTATGAGCGCGCGCGTGTATGTAGGACATGGACGCCACCGACCAGGAGAAACGGATTCCAGTAGGCAGAGCTCGGAGCCGCGCCTGCAGAGGCCGGTGGTGCTGGTGTACCTGGTCCAAGCTGAAAAAGGAACCAAACGCCAAGGAGGGTGAAATGAAAGCAATAAGCAATCGTGATTGCTCAAAAAATCGCCAAGTGTCCGCCAAATTTTAACACCACTTGAGTTTATATCGATATCAACAATGATTGGCCCCCAAAAAGGCAAAAAGACTCCCTTTGGAGCATGCGATTGCAACCAAAAAAGAAGGTGCACAACTAGACCCCACTAGGAGTCTACTTAGCAAATTTCAACTTTCTAGGACAGTCCGTTCTTGAGTTATGCGACATACATACGTACATACAGACGTCACGAGAAAACTCGTTGTAATTAACTCGGGGATCGTCAAAATGGATATTTCGGGTGTCTGTACGTTCCTAGGCACATATCCACGTGTGGTCGGGTTGAAAAAGAAACTCATTCATTTGAGGGTGAGCAAAATGGAAATTAAGGTCGATTTTGGGGTAAAAATTTTTTCGCGAATACAATACTTCCTTTTTTTGTAAAAGGAAGTAAAAAGGGGATTTTGCGGAAATATCATTTTCCCAGCATCTCACCAATTACCACAACCATGGTCACGAGTCAGGAACTTTGAGACACAGCTGCAAATATACTCTAAGATATGCAACTTTGAATCTAACTTGCATACTCATGAGATTTGCAATGTTTAAAAATATGGGCTTATTTTTATCACCCTACATGCGGTTTAGCACACAGTGGTATCTAATTTTTTTCTTCTACAGGCCCGCACCTCAGTAAAATGATTCTCGGAGGCCAGAACGCGTGCAAAATTTCGAAATATCTGAATTTCCTTAAATACATCGGAAAATACAGGAAAGAGAAGAAAGGTAAAAGCCAATAACCGTTTTATCATTACTACGCTTTTTTTAAATGCATATGTTTTTCAGAAACCAATTTCGAAACATTTAGGTCCAAATTTGCAACATAGTCATTAACCGCGCTTTTCGATTCGTAACATTATTCAAAACTCGGGCCACACGGATAAGTTTCGCGGGTCGGACGTGGCCCGTAAGTTGAGCAACACTGATATAGCATTGCGCAAAATTTCCGTATTTCTTTTGAAATTTACAATTTTGTACGTTCATAATTATTAACATCAAATTACTACATTCAATTCAGTGGACTCGGCAGTAATCCCCATAGGCTCTATCAGTGTCTGGGTCATTCTTCAAAAAGTAACTTTTCTGTCACACGCTTTTTACTGAAAAAACTTGAAGGAATAATTCATTTAACAATGCTGTTTAGTTTTATCAAAAATATATCTATTTAAACCTGCCGATATTTTTTTAATCATAATTTTTATTTTAGTATATTTTTGGCTCACAACATGTGAATTCTCACTTCCGTCGCATGCCACACTCCATGTGTGATTGTTAATGTTGCTTAATAACTTGTTTAATTAAAAGTATATACTTATTACTAGAGGAACCCGCACGGCTTTGCCCATAGTAGCAAATTTAAATGTCATTCGGTTCGCCTGTATATTTACAAATAATGGATGGCGAATTTCTCGCCAATTTGCTCACCCTTGTTACGGTTCCACGTTATGATAATTTGATTATTTACTCGTCCACGTTACGATAATTTCCTTCGTAAAATGTTCTTAAAATAGGAATAGAAAAAGAACAAAATCGAATTTTCAAAAAATCGCTTCGAGGTGCACACCCTCAATTCATTTAGTGCCAAATTTCATAAAAATCGGTCGAACGGTCTAGGCGCTATGCGCGTCACGGAGCTCCTGATAGAGAGAGATCCAGAGAGACCGAGACTTACAGCTTTATTATTAGTAAAGATTCCTTTCACAAGTGTCTCAAATACTAAATTTTTTAAGTATATTTATTTTTTAATATTGTGTTTTAGTTCGTTTTAGTAAAAAAGGGAGTCATGTCACACAATAAATGCTCACCTCCGTTACCTAAACATAAAATGCCGACGCGCATTAACACGTGGCAGTAACATTTTATTTTGCATGATACGAGGGAGCCCCTTGTTCATTTTCAGCCATAAATGAAGTTGTGAGATTTTTGTCGAAAAACAAGAGGATGGATTTTGCTTTTAAAACTAAGTGTGGTTATTCTGACTTCTCACCTCCGTGAACTTGAATTTCAGGGATGTAAATTAATGTAAAAAAAAGAAGTGAACCTGTTTTCATATGCTTAATATGCGCAAATTGTAACAATTGTGCAAATGGTTTTATCGCCAATTCGGCGATTTTTTTTTTTTTAAATCTGGTTTCAATGTGGCCATTGGTGGCGATATTTAGAAAGTTAACTCTTGAATCACATTAAAAATTACAATAATAGGGAAATAACATGAAATTGGTGTAAAAGGAAGTCATGTGATGCACACATCAGTTCGGTTTTTTTTTTGTCTCCGCAAATAAAGCTTGGCTGGTGCATAGCATCAACGCTTATCGAGAGCAAGTCCATTGTGGAAAAAAAAAAAAAAAAACTGAGCTGTAAAATGCTTTTATCGATGTTGTTGAATCTTCCTTTTAGTTTCGTTTGGCGATTAAATATCTCCCCAGTTTTACGGCAAACCTAAGTTTAAATTGAAAGAATCTCAGTTCAGATTCAGATTGCTTTAGGATTTTAGATTGATTGATATGGATTTACGAAGGGAGACGCTGGCCCTAAAATACCAGCATGAACCATTCCTATGGTTAAAATTCTATTTTTTTTTATATTAATAAATGTTAGTTTTGTTTAATTGATAGTTGTAGTGTTGTTACTTGTCTAACATTGTGCCCAAAGGAACCGACTTACGAACAATTTTAAACCTGCAAAAATTGGAACTGCTGAGTTCTTTTAGATGTCTCGGAACGAGTGAAGATTTGAAACTCAGATAATTTTCAAATATTAAGTTTTAAAAGTCCGTAATCCACAATTCTTTGCTCGCTCCTGATGATTAAATTAGCAATTTTAACTCTAGAAATAACAACAGTTTAATTTATTTGTTCAATTGAAGGGCTCGGGGCAGAAATATGACAGGTCACAAAGAGTGACTTTTCGATCAAAATTTGTTTCTCATAACTAATATTGCAATAAACATACAATGAATAATGTCATTTGGAGAAAAACATATCTTGTTTTAATATTGCAAAATATGGAATGTATAAAACCTTGGAAAACTGCTTTAAATATTTTTTTTTAGTTTGAAATTGGCCTACTGAAAATTCACATCATGTGACGTATCACATT
The DNA here is from genome assembly GCF_026930045.1 of Uloborus diversus. Taxonomy (NCBI): domain Eukaryota; kingdom Metazoa; phylum Arthropoda; class Arachnida; order Araneae; family Uloboridae; genus Uloborus; species Uloborus diversus. Next base: position 112,199 of record NW_026558365.1, read on the forward strand.
CTTGCCCCAAGCCCTTCAATATATAATTGAAAAAAATTTAGTTTAATGATGCAATTTACAATTGGCGTATACAGTGGCTCCCAAAAGTGTTTGTACACCTACGACTTTCAACGAAATAGGCCCCAATCCATTGGTTAGAATTAATATTTCGGAATACGTAACAAAACTACAAGAAAAGGTTTCAAAAATATTAAAAGTTATTTTTTTTTAAATCAAAAACCAAAAAGTGCTGGAAATTTTATCTCACAAAAGTCTTCGTACACTGTACAAAATGTCTATATATTATGATATAATCTAACTTTTGATTAAGTTATTAATTAGTAGAATATCATACAGTATTCATAACACCTTTTAAACGTCTGGGAATAGATTTCGTTCTTTTTCTTTCCTTTTTTTGCGTAATTTCTAAGTAAGTGTTCAAACACACTTCGAGTCTTACTGTTTCTAGCTCTATTTTCGTTTTAAAGCCCTATTTTCGTGATCTAGCCTCCAGATATCTCTAAATACGTTACCTTAAGTTAAAAAATGGAGATTGATGGGGTATTTTCTAAACTTTATTACAATTTTCGAGGCACTAGACGCAAACGCTGAAAACCGTGTGCTTCCTATCGTTATCTTGATAAAAAACAAAGTTGTTCCCAATAGCCAAATTTTTGGCTATTGGTTTTGAGTTCAAAACTAGTTTTTAAAACATTTAAAGGAAAAGCATGATTAAATATTTCATCAAAAAATTACAAACTACCAAGTTCTGATTTTGATATGCACTCTCACACTAGAATACCTCCACCGTCCCGATTAACTGATCCAAATAAGTTCTTAAGATTATGTGCCTAATTTTTTCATCTACTTACAGTTATACAACAATTCAACCAAAAATGTTGAATTAATTTTTATCTGTAAGTAAGACGTGATTCTAAAACGTTTTTAGCTTATTTGTCATTGATTTTGCGACGAAAAAGCGTAAGCTTTCTGTTTTTCGAACGATCAAGAAAATTTCTTCGGGAAGAGTTCTCGTTTAATCGAGCTAATCAGAGAACTTGGCGAAAAATTTTTAGTGAAAATTAAATGTAAAATGTTTAATGTAACTCTTTAGAAACTTTTACAGCACTCAAATCTGTATTTTTCATCAATTTTGTAACTTTAAATCTCCGATCACGTTTTATCAACTTTGCCGGTTGCCCTTTTCTTACCTTGTTTTTGGTCCGATTCCTTTCTTTAAAGCATTTTATCAAGCTTTTACTATACAAATAAATAAAATAACTAATTTAAAGACATTTCAAACCAATTTACCACTACTGTGGGAAAAAAATTCAAATTTCAAATGGTGTTTGCGGTTTTTTACGAATACCAGCCATTTTACAGTAATAAGCACAATATTAAGGAATAAATAAACAAAGAATTAAAGCCAAATGACTTATAAGGGTCAACACAATGCAAAAATTATTAATCAAACGGCATATGATAACTTTAATCATGAATTTATTCGAAAATATTTGAGTATACGATGACTTTTGTGGCGTGTTATTTCTCTGTCTCTTCGTTTTCTGACTCATTTCAAAAAGAAGATCCGTCATTATTTTGAAAAAAAACCAATGGGTTGTATTTAGAATGACGTAGGAATGACGTGAAAAAAAATTGGACTTCATATTCGAATTCAGTTTCGAGTTATTTTGGCTTTACTAAAACATTTCAAAGTGTACGAAAAGCGGCTGTAGTTCAATTATCAGATGTCCTCAGCTTTAAGAAACATAATGAAAATATTGGAGCAAAATGTAATTGATTCCAGCTGCAATCGAATTCTGTATATATATATATATATATATATATATATATATATATATATATATATATATATATATATATATATATATATATATATATATATATATAGTTACAAATCCTGTAAATAGTAATTATTGTAGTAACGTAACCTGTAAATAGTTTCCCGTAATGAATATACAACCCCTTTTTCATTCGGCTAAAGTATACGACCCCTATTTTATTTTTCTTTTCATTGATAACGGTCTACGCATTTCGGGAAGCCGAAAGAAACGTGTAGAATGTTGTGGAAAATTCTTTTCGGTGTATTTAAGCCGTTAGCGATGGATAAACAGTCAGTTTCGGTTGATATTTCGAACTGAGAACATTTTGCTCTGTTTATAGCGAGGCATTTCGCTGTGTTGTTTTCGTATTTGGAAGTAAATACGTGTGTAAACGTTGAGTTTACGGTGTTGTGTGATAATTGCTTAATTGCTGATGAATAATTTAGCAGTTGTTGAAGATCTTCCCTGTACATAGTGTAAATAAATTTCCTGTGTTTTTATCAAGAACTGTGTCTTCATTTCAAGAAAGTGGAAGTCGCACCGAATCCGTTACAATTGGCGCCCAACGTGGGGCTTCTTCTGGACTTTCTTGGAGTAAGTGTGACTTTGGACATTTTTTTCATAAAGACTGTTTGAATTTATAGACTTTGTTTTTATGGTGATTACTCGCGCAATGGATGACCAATTAAAACAACTTCTGGAAGCAATTAATGCTGTGAAAAGTGACTTGACCGAAAGTTTGGCGGCTAATCAAGACCAATTAAAAAGTGATCTGACTGCAAGTATGTTGGCAAATCAAGACCAGTTAAAAAGCGATTTAACGGTGCTGAAAAAGGACTTAACGTCTAACCAAGAAGAAATTAAAAACGACCTTATTTCGGTAAAGACTGTGATGGAAAATAAATTTAATGACATAGAGCATCGAGTTGATGCTATTAAAGAAAAATTTGATACCGTTGAAAGCCGATTCAATGCTGTAGAAAATAAATTTGAAGAAGAAGATAGAAGATTTCATCTACTTAAAGAAGAGATCTTTAAGGACGTGGAAAGGAGATTGGCGACCGCGGAAAGCAGCTCTGTACAGTTTGGCGCTCCCACATCGGTTGCTCGACCGCCCATTAAACTTGCCACATTTGATGGGAAAACTTCGTGGCAGGTTTACAAAACTCATTTCATGATAGTGGCGGAAGCGAACGGATGGGACTCTGCGACCAAGGCCTGCCATCTTGCAGCATCCCTGAGAGGTGACGCAGCGGACATTCTTCAGACCCTTCCGGACAGCCAGCGCCTGGATTTCGCCGCCCTCACATCTGCGTTGGAGCTTCGCTTCGGTGAGAAATGCCAGAAAGAGTTCAGCCGACTCCAGTTGAAGTCCCGTTTCCAGAAAACCGGGGAAACCCTGCAAGAGCTAGCGGCGGACGTCGAGAGACTGTCTCATCTTGCTTTTTGCGACTGTCCTGCGGATGTTCGGGACAACCTGGCACTCAACTATTTCATCGACGGAGTTCGGAATCCTGAGATCCAGAAGGCCCTCCGGATGGCGAATGTAAACGACTTGAAATCCACTTTGATGTATGCGATGAGATACGAGGCCGCCCAAGAAGCAACCCGTGTGGATCGCCATCTAATCCGGACTCAGGAAGCTGATGAGTCTGATTCCAGGTCGTCCCACCTCGCTGAACTTGAGAGACAACTCGGTGACTTGACAAGACATCTGAGCAGCATAACAGCCCAAAAGAAACAAGAGCAGAAGTGCTGGAAATGCGGTAGTGAAGGACACCTGCGAAGGAGTTGTCCGGCTCGCCAAGCTACGCGAGGGAAGGAAATCACCACCACTAGAGCTCTGCAGATTTCCTCTTCTAGTAAGTGGCAGTGATGGACTTTTCATTTACGCACATGTAAATGGGAACCCCTGCAGACTGATTGTCGACACTGGAGCCAATGTGACAATCATTAGGACAGATGTGGCTCGTGAATTTGGATTGAAACTGCTGTGGACCTCGCCACGCGTAAGTCTCCAGACTGTGACAGGTGACAAAATTGAGATTGACGGTAAAGTGGACTTGGAAATAGTGTTTGGGAATGCCACCTACCATCATACGGCATTCGTCGCTAATATCACGGACCCCTTCATTCTCGGATTGGTCTTTTTAAAGAAATATGACTTCACTCTCGACTTCAAGACTAATGAGCTGCACTCGATGAGAGAAGACATAGCTGTTTTCCCCGCAGAAAGTGATGTAAAATCCGCTCATCAAATAATAGCCCGAACAGATTTATCGATTCCCTCAAGGTCAGAATCATTAATACCTGGCTCCCTTGAAGAAAGCAATAGTTTTCGATTTGGACTCATTGAATACCCTAACCTAAGCAATAGCCTAAAAGGAGTACTGGTAGCATCTACGCTTGTGGACCTTTCTAAGGATGTAATTCCTGTGAGAGTCGCCAACGTGAGTGAAAGGCCAAGGAATATCCGAAAAGGTGAAGTGTTGGCAACTTGTACTCCAGTAAACTGCATCATTAGAAGAATCAATTCCCCTGAGACTGTGTCTCCTGAGTCCTTGACGTCGAAGTTAATTGGGAGTGCACCCTTATCGAAGGATCAAAGAACTGCTGCGGAACAATTGGTGGACGACTTCAAGCATCTGTTTTCATCTACATCGGAGGATGTTGGCCGTACGAATTTAACGCAGCATAGGATTTACACTGGAGAACACCCCCCTATTAAACAGCATCCAAGACGACTACCGTTTGCTAAGAAGGAAGAGGTTGAAACCCTTCTGAAAGAGATGAAGGAGAATGATGTAATCGAACCGTCATCCAGTCCTTGGGCCTCTCCCATCGTCTTGGTCCGAAAGAAAGATGGCTCCACCAGATTTTGTGTCGATTACCGACGACTGAATGAAATCACCAAGAAAGACAGTTACCCTCTTCCACGGATAGACGACACCTTAGACACTCTTTCCGGACACAAGTGGTTTTCGACCCTGGACTTGAAGAGCGGCTACTGGCAGGTTGAGATACACCCTGATGACCGAGAGAAGACAGCGTTTACAACTGGACAAGGCTTATGGCAGTTTAAAGTGATGCCCTTCGGCCTCTGCAATGCACCAGCTACGTTCGAGCGTCTTATGGAGACAGTGTTAAGAGGACTTTCCTACGAATCCTGTCTGGTCTACTTAGACGATATCATCATCGTGGGACGCAGCTTCGAAGAACATCTGGCAAATCTTAGGAAGGTGCTGCAAAAGCTTAAGGAAGCCAATCTGAAGTTAAGCCCGTCCAAATGTAATTTGTTCCGCCGGGAAGTGAACTACCTTGGTCACATCATCTCTTCTGAGGGTGTACAAACCGATCCAGAGAAGGTATCTGCGGTCAGGAGTTGGAGTCGTCCCGAAAACATCCATCAGTTGCGAAGTTTCCTGGGGCTCTGCATGTACTACAGGAAGTTTGTGAAGGGTTTTTCCAACATTGCACGACCTTTGCATAAGCTGACGGAGAGCAAGCAAAAGTTTGAATGGTCAAAAGAATGCGAAGATGCATTTCTACGACTGAAGGAGGCTTTAACATCAACGCCTATCCTCGCCTATCCTCAGCCTGAAAAATCCTTCATCCTGGACACTGATGCGAGCAACGAGGGAATTGGAGCTGTTTTATCCCAAGAAATTGACGGAAATGAACATGTCATCGCTTACTGGAGCAAATGCTTATCAAAGTCGGAGCGAAATTACTGCGTCACCAGAAAGGAGTTACTGGCCATAGTGAAAGCTGTAGAACACTTCCATCATTACCTCTACGGCCGAAAATTTCTGCTTCGGACAGATCATGCCTCGTTAACTTGGCTTTTGAACTTCAAGAATCCAGAAGGCCAGATAGCCAGATGGATACAGCGGCTCCAGGAATATGACATGGAGATCAAGCATCGAAAAGGGTTATCTCACGGGAATGCTGACGCTTTATCAAGGAGACCCTGTCCTGAGAACTGCCACTATTGTTCCCGAATCGAGAAACAGTATGGAACGACTAGCCCTACCGCCTATCAGGTGACAGTGACTCCAACATTATCAGAACCTGATCCATGGAGTGATGACCAAGTTCGAAAAGATCAACTTGAAGACCCCGACATAAAACCAATTTTGGAGTTCATGGAAAGTGACAGTCGACGCCCTAGCTGGCAGGACGTTTCCATCTTCAGTCCTGCAACAAAAAGATACTGGGCTTTATGGAACTCACTCCATTTACGGAACGGCGTGCTACACCGGAAATGGGAATCTGACGACGGCAAGACATCTAGGTGGCAGTTACTACTTCCTCGATCCAGGATTTCAGATGTTCTGAAAGAAATACATAGTAGTGCGACTGGAGGACATTTTGGTGTCTTGAAAACTCTCAATAAAGTTCGGGAGCGCTTCTTCTGGAGCAAGGCGAAGGATGACGTGGAGAAGTGGTGCCATTCTTGTGACGCCTGTGCTGCTCGTAAAGGACCGAAGAGGAGAAGCAGAGGGAAGCTACATCTGTACAACGTTGGAGCTCCTTTCGAACGAATTGGGATCGACATCCTGGGTCCTCTACCAAGAACTGCTGATGGGAACAAATACATTCTTGTTTCCATCGACTACTTCACCAAATGGCCGGAAGCATATCCCATTCCAGATCAAGAGGCTACTACCGTAGCAGAGACTCTAGTCCAACATTGGATCTCGAGATACGGAGCACCTTTGCAGATTCATTCCGATCAAGGGAGGAATTTCATCTCTGCTGTGTTTAAGGGCCTATGTCAAATTTTCGGAATTGAGAAAACTAGGACAACACCACTACACCCACAATCGGACGGCATGGTGGAGAGATTTAACCGCACAATCCTGAATAATCTCTCACTTATGGTATCCAGAAATCAACAGGATTGGGACAAGAAGCTACCTTTGTTCCTGCTGGCCTACCGCAGTGCTGTCCACGAGACTACCGGATATGCCCCATCTCAGATGCTCTTCGGACGAGAGCTTCGGCTACCTTGTGATCTCGTCTTCGGTCGTCCTCCGGATGCGCCTTCATCGCCTGAGGAGTACATCCAGGATCTCCAGGCCCGGTTGGAAGACGTTCATAACTTCGCACGAGAGCGAATCAACATCGCGGCGGAGAAGATGAAGACCAGATACGACACAAGGTCTACTGGACATGAATTCAACGAAGGCGACAAGGTTTGGTTATGGAATCCCATCCGACGGAAAGGTCTTTCACCCAAATTGCAGTCGCATTGGGATGGACCCTACAAAGTCCTTAACCGACTGAATGACGTCGTAGTGAGGATCCAAAAATCACCTAATGCAAAACCTAGGGTTGTACATTATGATCGGTTAGCCCCATACTATGGCCATAGTTCTTGAGTATTACGTAAACAACCATGGTTGATAACATCTTATTTGTAGATAATTTTTTTGCTTTTAATGTTTAGTAATATTTCTTGTTATTATTGTGTTTCCTATGCATTATTGATTATTATTTAATGTGTGTATTTGTGAACATGTGATAGAAGTTTGGCACCCTTTCTGGGGATTGTACTGCCCGGGACGTGCAGTCCTTAGGAAGGGGGCAATGTTACAAATCCTGTAAATAGTAATTATTGTAGTAACGTAACCTGTAAATAGTTTCCCGTAATGAATATACAACCCCTTTTTCATTCGGCTAAAGTATACGACCCCTATTTTATTTTTCTTTTCATTGATAACGGTCTACGCATTTCGGGAAGCCGAAAGAAACGTGTAGAATGTTGTGGAAAATTCTTTTCGGTGTATTTAAGCCGTTAGCGATGGATAAACAGTCAGTTTCGGTTGATATTTCGAACTGAGAACATTTTGCTCTGTTTATAGCGAGGCATTTCGCTGTGTTGTTTTCGTATTTGGAAGTAAATACGTGTGTAAACGTTGAGTTTACGGTGTTGTGTGATAATTGCTTAATTGCTGATGAATAATTTAGCAGTTGTTGAAGATCTTCCCTGTACATAGTGTAAATAAATTTCCTGTGTTTTTATCAAGAACTGTGTCTTCATTTCAAGAAAGTGGAAGTCGCACCGAATCCGTTACAATATATATATATATATATATATATATATATATATATATATATATATATATATATATATATATATCCCCTTTTTTTTTAATTCCCTCATTACTTTCTCTACTACAGACTCCCGTTCGGTTACGAAATCCCCGAATGGAGACTATCTCATTATCCTCATTCCTATGGGATAAAATTTATTTAATTCATTGAAAAAATAATAATCTTTTCAAAGAACGGAAATTTACTCAAATCCTGCAAATGGGAGATAAAGAGCTTTATTACAGACGACCTTAGTTTGAAAATTGAGATAGCTACGATCAGGTGAAAATTCAAAATCAAAAAGCGTTTTGCAGGTAATGATATCTTTTATCGGGTAGATTGTTTTTTATGTCTTAATAGCTATAAAGAGCATCTCTGAGATTGCAAAGTATAAAAAGTAAGAGCACATCGCATTACCTACTTCTAATGTTTGCAAAAAAGAAAAAAAATTCTTATGGTACCGGAGGAAAATCAAAACAATACAAACGGCAGACACTAACGTAGGCACACGGACATTGCCTGTTGTTAAACGGAAAGCCTAAATTAATCTTTTGTTTCAGAAAGGGAATAACTTGCATTTTTTTCAAAATCGAGTTAGCTGTGGTTTTACCATCTCTCTGTGTCGCGAAATATTCTAGTGTACATAGAAGGGAAGTAAACCGCTGTACAACAAAACACTTTATTTAGAGGCCAAAATTTTCGTCACTGCAGAAAGAGCTCAGTCCTGAACTTACGTCGTTTCTGTTCTAAATGCGAATCAAGGATTAGCATGATGCTCCACGATCATAGCAGAAGTAGATTTTTTTTTTTTTTTGCTTAATGAAAGGAAAGCAATCAACGTCTTTGAGCTGGCAGATTGCCAAAATGTATATTCAAGAATTCAATCTGTTTAGGAATTTTTTCGTAGTTTAGTACAGTAGTTTAGTAATGAATTTATCGAAAACCATGGACGCTTATATTGCGACTGATGGTAGTGATGTGGAAAACTCAAAATAAAAGGAAAAAACTCTAATTTAATGTCATTTCCCCATTACTGGCAATTTTAATGTGATTCAATAGTTTACTCTCTAAATATAACAAACAGTGGCCAAATTGAAACACATAAAAAAAAATCACTGAATTTGTCGCCTAGTTAGTGACAAAACTTGGCGACCAAAAGACTGCCGATATATCGCCAAGTGTCCGCTAAATTATAACAAAACTTGACTTTACATGGAAATTAACAGTGAGCTCCCCCCAAAAAAGGGGCAAAAGACCCCTTTAGAAACATACAAATACAACCAAAAGGGGAGGTGCACAACTAGACCCCACTAGGAGACTACGTACCAAATTTCAACTTTCTAAGACTTACCGTTCTTGAATTATGCGACATACATACATTTGTACATACAGACATCACGAGAAAATTCATTGTAATTAACTTGGGAATCGCCATTATGGATATTTTGTGTGTCTATACGTTCTTAGGCACCTATCCACGTGTGGTCGATTCGAAAAAAGAACACAATATTCATTCGGGGGTGAGTAAAATGAAAATTAATGTCGATTTATGAGTGAAAATTTTTTCGTGAATACAATACTTCCTTTTTTGTTAAAGAAGTAAAAAAATGAAGAACGTAAACTCATACCCTCGCAACGTAATTGAAAAGTGTAGAGGGTGTAAAAACTAGATCAACTATAAAGGAAAAACTATGCCTGCTAAAGTGACTGAAGAAGACTGTTGATGCAAGATCACTTCACAAAATTGATGACAGCGGAAAGAAATATTAGATTCATTCTTTCAGTTCAAATCTAAAGATGAACAGGACATCTAGTTACAAGGACTGTTGACGATGAGAAGTTGACTATTAGGAGAAGAAGAGCTGGAAACGATAATGCAAAGCGTAGTACCTCCTATTTTCTGAATTATGTTAGAAGTAAAACGGGTGTGAAGATTCAAGTTTGCAAGGAAGTGCATCAATTTTCACGGAATAAGTGACGAGAGAGTCAGATGCACTACCGAGTTGGTCCAAACAGGAATGATCCCAATTGATAAACGTGTCAAGTCTGTCTCAGAAAATGCTAGATCAGCAGATATTTGTGAAAAAATTAGGAACCATATCGATATATTTCCCGAAAAGGAAACTCCCCATTCAGGGAACACTTGTCGTTATTTCAGCTCTCGCCTCAGTGTAAAGTCAATGCACAGATTGTTTGTTGCGAAATACCCCGATCTCTTTGTGACATACGAGTTTTACTATAAGTTTTGCAACGAAAACTGTTTGGGCAATCACAAATCGACAGATGCCCAAGAATTAAGTATTAATATAAGAGATTGTCATTTATCAGAGAGTTTGAAAAGAGTAGTTGTAGCAGAAATAATTGTTCACAAAAGAAGCGGAAAGTTTTAGAAAAAGTTAAATGGAATCATCCAAATAACTAAGGTATTGCGCGGATGTGATAGGTATTGAGTTTGGTTTCATGATCTACTATTTCTATTCAATTTCTACTATTTCTATTCTGCAAAAATAAATGCAGTATTAATTTTATTACCATATTTGCCACCTCAAGCTATTGTCAACAAAAGAATATGAAATCCCGGTCTACATTAAACAAGACTAAAAAGCAGAACACTATTCAAAAGATAATTTCAGAAACCAGCTGATAGAAATTGTCTTGCTACCTAAATAAAAAAAATTTGCCCATTCGCTGTAAAAATAACTCATTCTTGCAATCTGCTTGGGAAATAAAATTATAAGCTCTTTAAAGGCACAAGATAATCCAAGTTTAACTAAAAAAAAAGATTTTGAAAGAAAACGTGGGAAAGTGTTTTATTTCAGAAATAAGCTGCTGCATTTAATCGTAAAACGTTCCTCGAAATCTAAAAAAGATCAATGTGCGTGAGGGCAAACCCATAGACTTACACATTTACTAATCATATAATTTTTCTCCTTTAAACTCTTTTAGGAAAGATCCATCGCGGAGGTGATCAGAATCAGGACAGACGAAGACTTTTTCAATAATTATAACAATATTTTAAGTGTTCGTATGTTATGCATTGATTTCATGTTACACATATTTGGAAATAATAATAAAAACTTAACGGTAGAAAGCAAAGGTATATTTTAAAATTATTTAAAAGTCACTGTAATAAATTTGCCAACATATTTATTTCATATTTGCATATTTTTACGATTTATGTTTCCAAATATTCTTCTAATTTTCAGCAGACGATTCTTTTCAAAGTATGAAGTATGTAATGCATGCAATAATGAAGTTAATGTATTAAACATAAATTTTGCCAAACAAGCATTCTACATAGCAGCAACATAAAACAAATAACTGATTGGAAAAATAAAAAGGTAAGCTTTTTCTTGAGATCATCTAATTTCATTTTCTGTATCTAATTTTTGAACAAAGATATACAAACTTTAAGCTGTCTATTTTATTGTACTCTTTTTTTTTTTTTTTTTTTTTTGAAATTCATGGTATTAGTTGGATAAAAATATTTTTTTCCTTGGAATTTTTTCATGCGGTGCAATGAAAAAGAAAATCTTTAGCAATTTTCCCCCGAGCGTACCCCCGATTAATGTAACTGGGCATAAAAGTGGCATATGACTTATTTTTCCAGAACCCAATATCTGTTGAGGAAGTAGGACGAAAACATTTTCAGTAGAGCCGGGCGATGTAGGAATTTCTTCATCGCGATGTAGTTCAAGCAGATTGGAATATTCGTCCCTCGATAGGGGACACCCACTCCCCTATTAGGGGAACTTTCCTTACAAAAATTCAGACTTTTGTCAAATCTTTTCCTAATTTGGCACTTAACTCCTTTAATGCTCAGGAGTTCACATGGAGTAATGAATACTACCCTATGGGAAACTAACTATCCTATGTGGATTTCCAGCATCAACGGAAATCTGGGCCGAATCTGGCAACGAATCGACCAAAACTGGATTTTTACAAGGAAAACTCCTATGGGGTTTGCCCCACTTACTGGGACAAAAACTACCCCATGAGAATTCCCAAGCATCAAAATACAAATTTACCAAATTTGGAATACATCCGATGAAAACTGGAATCTTAAGACGCCACCCCTACCACACACACGGGGGTTCTCCCTTCCATAGCAGGACAAAAACAGGGGAATTCTCGAGCGTCAGAGGACCTACAGGTAGTTATCAAAATAATGGAAACATTCTGTGACAAGTGTGTTGGGAATCGCTACTCTGCCATAAATGTTCTGTTGATAAAGGTGCCTTCTGACTCCAATCACTCACGCTGGTGAATCAAGATGGTGATTGAGTTATCTGGTCATTTTTGCTGATATTGTTCGCTTTTTGATTCCTATATCTAGTTTTATTCTTTATTACATACGAAGCACATTCAAAAATGACACTTTTATTCACAACTGTTTCCATTATTTTGATAACTACCTGTATATGGTAGTGAGAAGCAAAGGGGTGTAAGTGGCATAATTAGAAATTTGGAGATAACCAGTACAAAAGGCAGGTGACTCTCTCCTCTGTCTTGGGGCAAGAGATAGTACTTGTAGCCTTGGTAGGTTCTGTTGTACAGCATGATTTCGAAACTTTTCAATGAAAGCCTACCAAGGATGTTATCTTTAAACGCGTTTTACTCAAAACTTGAATATCTCCAATTACATCCCTTTGCTTCTTACTGCCTCATATGTTCTAATTTTGGAGCAGATTTAATAAAAACTGGTTTTTGGAAAAGCAGAATTAGCAACCAAAACGAACAGTAGATTAAACAAATATTTACGGCTATAGAAGAAGACAATCAATTTATTTGACAATCATATTGTCAAATTAAAAAAATATATATATATAAATTACATTTAATTAATAAAGTATATTTTATTTAAAAGGCGTTCACTAAGCACAAACCAACCCTTGTGTGAGATTGTGACACTTTGGTCTTGATACAAGATATGACATCACAAATAATGCCAAGCTTTGAGAGGGAGAGGGGTTTGTTAAATTGTGACAGTTTGTACCAACGGGGAAGTGAGGGGGTACAAGAACTGTGACGTCTCGCATTTTTATAAAGCCACGTTTATGAAAAATAACTCGACATGTGACCAAAGGTGAAGGGGGTAAGGTGAAGTGCGACAAAACTAAAACTTGTGATGAAAATTCAAACCTTGCTGTTGTTTTAAGCGAAGTTGGCAAAACATAGATTTGGATACTCTTTAAAATGAACAGAAAAATACCCAAAAAAGTGGCACAAATTCACCCCATTTGACGGTTTCAAAAGAAATAAAAATGATCTACCATACCCTCGCTTGAATCTGGGTGGATTGACATCAGTTTTACGAGCCATTTAGTACTGAGAGATAAAAATAACATTTAAATTTATCTACAACTTAATCAGTTATTAACTATTGTTACTTCAAAACTTTGTTAGGGTGACTAACGCGCCTTTGTAAACCTATATTCATTTGGGCTACAAAATGAAAAGTACAAAATTCCAGGAGGAAATAAAGTAAAACTTTTGGGAACAATGCAATTATAAATTAAAGTATAAATTTTGCATTTGATGGAAATGTCACACATTAATAAGTAGGAAGAATGGAACTTACCATTTAGAAGATGCAACCGTGAACTCCTCATTTCTATGTCAACTTCAGAATGCTTCGGTAAATGTCGCAGGTGGGAGTCAGTCTTGACGTCTTTGAAGGATGTTATTGCTGAAATGAAACGAAAAATATTATCTTTAACAATGAATAGAAAATTATTTATTAAGATAAATTAAAGGAACAGAGTTCGCATTTAATTTGCTAACAGACATGAAAGAAATGTGCGTACTTTCAAAAAGAAAACTAATACATGCCTGCTAACATTTACTGGAAAAAAATCAGTAAGAGATTGTGACACCCAACAAGGGAAAAATAAAAAATGTAGATTTTTTTTTACTATCCTTCAAAGTACAAACCAATTCAAGTTCCTTACATCATATAAACAATCGAGAGAAAAGCTCAAAACTCACGAATTGTCCCGGAAAAACCAGCAGAGTTGTCGTCAGATATACAGAAGAGTTAATTTGGGTTTAAAACGAATAAATACCTAAAGTTTAAATTAAAATATAATTTAATTTTTGATATTTAGAATTTAAATGATGTTTTTTGCAATGAGGAGTTGCAATAGGACCCTACTCGTTGGACATTGTGTGTAGACGTGTATATATGCGTGTAGACGTGTGTGTGTGTAGGGCATAGACGCCACCGCATAGGAGTGGTCCCGCTCGCGGTGGCCGTAATTTGAACCTACCCTTTAAAAAGTAAAATCTACTTTAACTTTTGAATGAACGCAAATGGTTTGTAACCATGGTGACGAAAATCTGGTCTTTTACTAAAAATTAAAACGACTTAGTTTATTTTCGTCGTCATGGTAACCAGAAAAAATCAGATCAACATCAACCTCGGTCAAGTTGAGCTTAATAAGCAGCCATTTCTGATTGCACAAAAAATATGTTTACCCTCCACTACTTCCTTTACGTCTATTGAATATTCTTTGTATTTTAATAGCTCAAAGGAATGGGTGCATGTGCCCATGAGGGAGCGTTAGAAGAAACACTTTTTTAATGAATTGTTTTTTAGACATTTCCCTAAACGTATGAAACTATGTTCAAACTTTTAAATGCAAAATTTGTAACATTGTCGTTAACAGTGCGTTTGGATTGTAACATTATTAAAACTCGGGTCAAACGGATAAGTTTCGCTAGTCGGATGCGAGCCGTACTTTGAGCACCACTGATATAGCGTTACGCAAAATTCACGTATATCTCTTGCAATTTTTGACTTCATCTGTTCATACTTATTAACATCGAATTACTACATTCCACTCTGTCAAATCAGCACCAATATCCATCAGGCTCTTTCAGCATCACTACTCACTTCATAAATAGCATGCTTTCGATTATGTAATCCCCTTGAGCGTTATACATTTTAACTTTATCAGCATCTCTTCCTATCGAGTCCGACCCCCCCCCCCCAATCACCAATGTCTTTAAAATCTTTCACACTTTGTGATAACACTGTCATGGAGGAAACCATTAGATTGGGACATACTACCCCCTACCCCCTGGCGTGCGAGGTGCAAAACTTATTTAGCACCAGCTCCTATCTATATTTCAAAGTAGTGCTTTTTTAATATTTTCTTGGCATCCGCGAACAAAGTTTGAGTGCATATCCTCTACGCTTAACGTTAACAATAGTCCAGGATCTGAAGGGGGTTGAGCATACATGGAAAGGCTGACGCAATATTATTTCTGATTATTGTTACAGGCACGATGGTGATTATGAAATCACATGTCGTCGCCCTCCTGGGTGGTCGACAACCCCGGCGGAGGGGGAAAGCAGTGGGGGGAGCCGTTTGTTAAAACACTCATAACTCGCGAACTGTTAGAGATTCAATGGAAAAAAGTGGCAATCGACGCAACAAAACAAGGGCTTCATAAAAGCTAAATATGATTATGGACCTATCTTTGTTGGTTTCCTGAGTAAAGTTCCATTTTTCGCAAACAAGCAAATTTTTAAATAAAATGCGCAAAACAAACTTTTTTTGACCAAAATAAATTTCAAATCAAAATTGTTTGATTTTTTTTTTCAAATAAAGTCCTAAATATCATTATTCAGTTTGTTAAAACTATTTAAGTACTGTTAACGCGTTGAAAAACAAAATGACAACAGCAAGCTCGAACACTGTCCGTAGTAGAGTTCAAGATCTGAAGGGCAGTTTTGAGCATGAATGGAAGACCTGACGCAAAATAATTTTTGATTATTGTTACAGGTACTATAGTGATACATGTCGCCCTCCCCCCGGCGGTCGACATCCCGAGGGAGGGGGGAAAGCAGTAGGGGGACGCCGTTTATTAAAACACTCATAACTCGCGAACCGTATGCGGTAAAGCACTAAAAATGTGGCGACAGTTGCAACAGAACAAGAGCTTGAAAAAACTAAATATGTTTATAGTTCTATTTTTGTTGGTTTATAAGTAAAATTCCTTTTTTAGCAGCCATAAAAAAATTTGGAATAAAATACGAAAAGCTTTTTTTCAAAGATAAGTTATTTTTTTAAATTATTTAACCGTTTAGGGACTCAAGAAAATCTGAAACTTCATCATTCAGTTTATTTAAAACTACTTAATTATTACCAACGTGAGCGTTAAAAAGCGAAATAGAAAATGCAAGCCTGCCTAAGTTAGCGCATTGAATAAAACGGCAGTATGCTAAGGAGAAAAAAATAGCCTTATTATCCTTATGACGAACTATTCATTATTCAGTTTACAAACTTATCCTAGTTTCAAAGTATTCAATTATGGCTTTAATTTTGTTACATACTGCTTTAAATTTGAGAGGAACTAGGGAACCAGGCCCACATTAGTTTCAATCCAAGTGTAAATTTATTTATTCCTAATAATTTATATTTTCAATTTGCACAAAAGAATATTGCGGATATTGTTTTTTATAATTTACCCAACAAAGAACAATGATACAAGAAATAATATGTTCTAAGTAAATATAAAAAATGAGAAGCATCTTTGAGCTTCTATGGAAACGAATATAAACATAAAATTATACACTAGAGTTCTAAAAAAACTAAATAAATAAAATTAGTAAAATAATGTGTATTAAAAAATAATTGCAGAATATCAGTACGCATACATAAAAGCATTAATATATCAGAAATTCTGAAAGCTAGATCATACTCTTTTTTTGTTGACTTGTAATTGCTATGTTGAATCGTTCTCTTCCGAGTATGGGTTTTTGCTTTAGCTTCAATAGCACAGTATTTACAGCAAGATGAATTGTTAATAAAACATTTACAAGATTATTTACAGTTCTTGCCTGCGCAGGTTAGAATTAAACTCTCTGGTAACACTGGCTGCTTCATAAGGTGTGGGACTTTATTGTTTTATTTTCATTCAAGTGAAACCCAAACTTGGTTACATCTAAAGGCACTGCTAAGGTACAGGGGAATTGATTCAATAACAAAGTTGAGCAATACTTCTTAGCACATGTTGGAAAGAACTGCAGGAGCATGGTAGAGAGCTGATATGTTTATTTTTGATGGAAATGACAAGAAATTATTGTGTGTAATGGTTGCATTTGCAAAGAAATACCTATTTTCTTGACAATTTTTTTACATTACAGCTTCTAACAGTTGAAATTCTGAAGCTCTCAGATATTGTTTTAATGATAACTAGTGGACAAAAAACAGTTTACCGACTTTTTTTTAAAGAGAAAGCATACTTTTTTGTTCCTATTTCACTTGTTGAATCGCAGTTGGGAAATGCATCAAAAGCTTGTTAAATCTTAGATGTTTTTTTCCGTAAGTGCTCCTGAAGATAGATGCCATCCTAAAGCTTTTTTACTATCCACAACACCAGCACATGAAATGGCAACCTCTGTCCTTTAACTAAGATTGCCAATAAGAATTCATTAGTTTCTGATCTATAAAATATTAGTTACTTTTTCCCCTATTCTGCACTGAATCATACGCAGGAAGATAGATTCTGTTGCGTGCTTCGTCCTGGTTGGACTCGGGCATTTCAGAGAAATTTATTACTTGACTCTCAGATTTTAAATAATTTTCGTTTTCAGAGTTACCAGACACCAGAAGCTGATTGGATGCAGGAACGGAAATGTTACGTATTACATACTCTGAAATGTACTTTTAAAGGTTCTTTTTATTTTCAGGAATGGCTATGACACAAAACTACTGGTTTGGTACCTAGTGATTTTTTTTATAAGCGAAGGAGACTTTCATGAACTTCTGGTTTTCAAGTTATGAAAACCACAGCGAGATGTACCGATCATGTATAAGGTCCACTCGTGTAGTTTGACTATTGGGGAGAAAATATTATTAATTTTTATTTGCAGACCAACAAAATCTTTGCTACATTTGAAAGTAGTGTTTGGGACATTATGGGCCAGTCATTCCATCGATAACGTGAACTTTGTTCTTAAAATAGGGTGCTTCTTCTAGAGTTTTGCTGCAAGAAGTATCATTTTCCATTACATTCACGAAATCGGACCTCTCGCTTTGCTTCAGTGAACCATTCTGATGAACCTAACCTAGCATTGGGCTTATTGTATGGGAATGATTTTTAGATGTACTAACATCATTTTTGAGCTAACATTTCCCAGGTTAAATGTTTTTTTTTTTTTGGTTTTCTTTTGCTGTTTTGCAGTCGCTATTGAAGACATTGCCATTGCAAGACTTCTCTGGATAAGAGACCATTCACATTTTCTTTAAAGTTCCACTGAAATTTCGATGCTGCTTATGTGGCAATAGATTCGCTCAGCGCTCACTGTGTTTCATAACTCAGGTGTAAAATCTGCAAAAGGGTTATCCTGATAGTTTATCCTTTCCGTAATTACTTCGTACTTGCAAACTTGCATGTTTTAAATTTTTAAAAAGTGCCATTGTGACATATACTAAGCAGCTATAATGCGTTAAAGGTTAAATAATTAAGTTATTACTTACCTGGGCCATTGTTTTGATAATATTACGAAATAAAACCGCCAAAACAGGAGAGCCACAAAATTTTCTTTGGTTTATGTCGAATCTTCAAGGTACATTACGCAAACTTTTTTTTGTGTGTGTGAATTACCTCAAATGCTTTTTGAGCTTGCTTTTATTTCACTTTTCAACGCTTTGATAATAATTAAGTAATTTTAAACAAACAGGATAATGATATTTCAGATTTTATTGGTTCCCTAAACAGTTAAATAATTTTGATAATTTGAAAAAATAAAAAAATGCGTATTTTATTCAAAATTTTTGCTTGTTTGTGAAAAATAGAATTTTACTCAGAAACCAACTAAGATAGGTCCAAAATCATATTTAGCTTTTATGAAGCCCTTGTTTAGTTGCGTCGATTGCCACTATCTTCAGTGTTTTATTTCAAATAGTTCGCGAGTTATGAGTGTTTTAGCAAACGGCTCCCTCCACTTCTTTCTCCCCTTCCCCGGGGTTGTCGACCACCCAGGGGGGGGGCGACAACATGTGGTTTTATAATCACTATAGTGCCTGTGACATTAATCAGAAATAATTTTGCGTATGATCTCCATGCATGCTCGAAACCCCCCTTCAAATCCTGAACTATACTGCAAATCATGTTCGAGCTTGCTACTGTCATTTTGTTTTTCAACGCGTTAACAGTATTTAAATAGTTTTAACAAACTGAATAATGATATTTATGACTTCATTTGAAAAAAAAATTCAAACAATTTTGATTTGGAATTTATTTTGGTCAAAAAAAGTTTGTTTTGCGCATTTTATTCAAAAATTTGTTTGCGAAAAATGGAATTTTACTCAGAACCCAACAAAGATAGGTCCATAATCATATTAAACTTTTATGAAGCCCTTGTTTTGTTGCGTCGACTGCCACTTTTTTCAGTGCTTTATCTCAAACAGTTCGCGAGTTATGAGTGTTTTAACAAACGGCTCCCCCCACTGCTTTCCCCCCTCCCCCGGGGTTGTCGACCACCCAGGGGGGCGACGACATGTGGTTTCATAATCACCATCGTGCCTGTAACAATAATCAGATATAATATTGCGTCAGCCTTTCCATGTATGCTCAACCCCCTTCAGATCCCGGTCTACAAGTTCATTGTGAAAAAAAAAAAAAAAAAAAAAAAAAACTGAGCTGTAAAATGCTTTTTTCGATGACTTGGGACGAGTGAAGATTTGAAACTTAGATTATTTTCAAATATTGTTAAGTTTTAAAAGTCCAAAATCAAAAATTCTTTGCTCGCTTCTGCTAATTAAGTCAGCAATTTTAACTCTACAAGTAACAATAGTTTAATTTAACAGTTTAACTTAAGGGCTCGGGGCAGAAATGTGACAGTCGACAAGGAATAACTTTTCTATCAAAATCTTTCTTTCACGTAACTAAAATTGAATTAAACATATAATGAATAATGACATTTGGAGAAAAAATTATCTATTTATAGTATTTTAAAATATAGAATGTATAATGTCGAATGTATAATTTATTACTGATAAAATTTAAGCTTAACACTTAAATTTACAATTAACGTTACAATTCAATTATCAGATTTCCTCAGCTGTACAAAACACATTTTAGCAAAATGTAATTGATTCCAGCTCCCATCAACGTCTGTTTTTTTTTTTTTTTTAATTCCCTCATTACTTTCTCAACTACATAGGACAGACTCCCGCCCGGTTGCTAGATTTCCGAACGGGGATTATCTCTTTATCCGTATTCCTATGGGAAAATATATATTTAATTTATGAAAAGAAAATATTTTTCAAAAGCGGAAATTTAATCCAATCCTGCAAATATGACATAAAGAGCTTCATTACGAAATTTTAGTTTAAAAATTGAGAAAGCTATTACGATCTGTTGGAAATTCAAAATCAAAAAGCATTTTTCAGGTAATCATATCTTTTATCGGGTAGATTTTTTTTCATCTCTTAATAGTTATAAAAAGCATCTCTTAGATTGTGAAGTCAAACCTGTCCTACAGAAAGTGAGAGCACATCGCATTGCCTCCTACTGTTTGCAAAGAAAGAAAACGTTCTTATGGTACCGGAGGAAATTCAAATCAATAAAAACGGCAAAAACTAAAGTATGCACACGGACATTGCGTCATGTTAAACGAAAAGCATAAATGTGCTCACGCCAGAGTTTTCTGAAGTTAAACGAAATGCACAAACATAATGTGCACACGGTAGATAGTGTAAAAGGACAAGTTCGTTACTAGTAACATAACTGCCAACACTCGGAACGAAAAGTTCTGGAAAATTAACGGTTACAAATTATTTTTTAACCCGACTGCGTGTGCGCGACGCAAAGGCGGGAAATGTATTTATCAGTCTATGTATGCATGTCTGTTCATATGTGGCGTTCTACAGGCTATACGCCTTGGCCAATTTTGGTATCTCTTACGTCAATCGATTTGTCATAACCTGGGGATTGTCACTAAACACATGAGAGTAATCAGAAGTACCATTTCAAAAAACCAGTTGTCGTTTTGTCAGTTTGGGATCGGCGCACGCTCGGTGTCGCACACTGTGTTGCACGCTACCTATATGCGACAAATGCAGGTAGTTTTCACTG
Organism: Uloborus diversus; assembly: GCF_026930045.1. Classification (NCBI taxonomy): domain Eukaryota; kingdom Metazoa; phylum Arthropoda; class Arachnida; order Araneae; family Uloboridae; genus Uloborus; species Uloborus diversus. The sequence goes on from NW_026558365.1 coordinate 133,213, forward strand.
CCTGAATTTTTCGTTTACTAAGTCTACTAATTAGGGTCTCAGTGGCGGAGTGGTCTAAGCGATTGCTTCTCCCACTTGAGGCGGTGGGTCAAGACACCCTCGCTCCGGATGTAATTTCCCCTCCTTCGGATGTAAATTCTTTCATGTATTCTTTATTTGTATTGTGTACTGTAATAAAAAATATATCATGCGTAACAACGAAGGCAAGACACTTAGATTGTAGTCCTCATCAAAATAAATCCGTGCAATAAGCACCAAAAGAAAAAAAGTCTACTAATTCGATTTTCATCCCTAACATGTTGCATTTATTTTTCCTTGATTCAAGGGACTGAGTTTCGCGACGTGTGCTTTCTTGAGAGGCTTTTTTAGTTTTGCGAGAAAGATTTGATTGACGACGTTTCCGATTTCGCGTTATCATGAGTTATACAGGCTGTTTATATAGCTGTGCTGTGGTTGACTTAAGTTCGCGCATTTTTGCAAAAGGTCAAGCACATGTAGCTTTAAGCCGAGTTAGGTCCCTAGAGGGACCAATATCAGTAGTTTAGACCACCGCAAGTTACTTAATAAACCTCACGATATAAACAAACTCTCTCAATGAAATGACAAGGTTGCGAAATGTACCGTCTTGTAATCATAATAACCAAGTCAATGAAAATTAACTAAAAAGTGTAAAATAAAAAATTATTAAATAAAAACAAAACACCCGACTGCATAAAAACCAAAAAAAAAAAAAAAAACTAAAAAGAAAAATGTATAAGCCCATTAGTTTAGAATATTATTAAGTACTACTGAATAATTACACCTTTGAAATAGTTTTATAACCGTACACAGATAAGACAAATCATAAATTCAAAAGCAGAATAGAAGGATCAACAGTCGGGGCTCATTCAAATTTTACGGAGTTCCTTGAATCAGAAAGGAAATGGGCCCCGATTGTGGATTCTTCTATTCTGCTTTTGAATTTATGATTTGTCTTATCTGTGTACGGTTATGAAACTATTTCAAAGGTGTAGTTATTCAGTAGTACTTAATAATATTCTAAACTACTGGGTTTATACATTTTTCTTTAGTTTTTTTTTTTTTTTGGTTTTTACGCAGTCGGGTTTTTTGTTTTTATTTAATAATTTTTTATAAACCAATTTCTAAATATTTGGCTCCAAATTTGTAACATTGTCATTAATCGTACTCTTCGAGTTGTAACGTTTCACAAAACAGCAGACCGTGTGGATCAGTTTTGCAGGTCGAATGTGGCGTAGGTTGGACACCACTGGTTTCTCATATTGTTAGGAGTGAAATAAAAAAAGGAACTTCTTGGTAACATCATTAATTTTTGAGCTGTAAGCGTATAATCATAGTACTGCTCTTGTAATGTTTCGGAGGAGGGGGGGAGAAAAGCAAGAGGGGTAGGGACTTCGTGTTTTTTTAGTGTTTACTCTATGTGCTAACATCCTGCAAAAATTCAGCTTTCCCTAAATTTATTGCGACACAAAACCTTTACTGACTGGACTAGAGTGTGTTACAACATTTGTGGAATCAAAAATACATTTTTAAGCTTTAATATGTATTTTTATGTATCACCTACCGGTAGCTAATACAGAGTAATGCTTTACAGCAAAATAGACAGTTAATTAGCGGCTTTTGTTTTTCCACATCTTTGTGTTCTGTATGAAGTCTTTTGACAAACTTCGTACCCTTTTCAATTATAATGAATCCCTAATACGTCACCACCTCATATCCAGGACATGAGGATAATCCTCGAATCGAAGTGCTTGAACCTGAAACTAGCGCTTTAAAACTTGGATTCTGGACACAGGTTAATTTGAGAAAGAAAAATTGAAACTTTCGTTCAATATATTCAATTAGAATATGTTCAGTTTTACATGAAATACACTGCCAGCTCAGCCATTTCCAGCCGAGGACTGCAGTTTCGTGCTTATTAGCACTCATCAGCCCGGCATAGGAAAGCGACTGAGCTGGAGATGGAAAACCTCTTAAGGAAGCCAAGAGTGCCAAACAAACTGGTTGCTAATATAGAATTAGCGCAGACCAGACGAGTGACCGAAGCAATGGTTCGGTTCAACTCGAGGATTGAAGGCAAGGCATGGTATATTCAGTAAATTACCGGCCCAATTCCAGGGCTAAAGCAGAAATACATCGCCAGCTCATTCATTTCCAGCCGAGGACTGCAGTTTCGTGCTTATTAGCGTTAACTGCATAGGAAAGTGACTGAGCTGGAGATGGGGGCTGATAAGTGCTACTAAGCACGAAACTGCAGTCCTCGGCTGGAAATGACTGAGCTGGCGGTGTATTTCATGTATTTCTGCTTTAGTCCTGGATATTGGGCGGTAATTTACTGATTATGTTCAGTTTTGTTCAAAAAGAAAAATGTAAGAGATGGATTTGGTACCTTTTGAGTGGAAAGTCAAACTTTGCACTATAACAATCCAGAATTCGTACCGTTTGGGGTTTATAGGGACTAGAGGGTTTGATTAAGCCTCCTGAAAGATATATAAAACAAGAAACGAGTTTCCTAAAAAATAGATGTTTCCTCATGACAGAGTATTCTTCAATTAAGAGACTTCCTATATCAGATTTTGTTTCACGAATTGTTTACTACTTTCTCTAGTTTTACAGTTATGCAATACAATATCTTAATATTCAAAGCTTCAGTTGTAGTTAAGCATATTGGCAGTCTTCGTCGGTATATCTGTTTTTGAAATATTGTTTATTTCGTTACATTCTCAGAGTCCGTGATTTATTTTGTTTGTTTATTTCGAAACCTGGCTTATCACACTAAAAAAACCATCGATTAGAGAACACCTATAACCGTGCCTTGAAAATATCCTTTCTTGATTATCTAACTCCTGGCGGGTTACTTTCAATTGAAGAACCAATATTTGAATCACATTGTCAATGATATAAAAGTTAGGCTTTTTGTTCAATTTAGTTAGTGTTAAAATAAACGGTGAAACGTATATAAAATGAGAAAAATTAGAACAATTTAGACCATGCCTTGGATTGAATAGAACTCATTCTCTGGCGCAAAGGAGTCTTCCAAGAAGGCAATCAGTCTTTGAATTTTTGGCCAGCTACATTAAGTAAGATTCCAAGCCTAAGTTTCAAAAATAGTCATGCATTTGTGAAGAGTTAGTTCTGTAATTTCAAAAAACACTTATTGGAAGTTCACACAAAATAGTTTGCATCAAAAAATTTAGTGTATCTTATGAAAAATAATGTATATCTTAGATAAAAAAAATTTCAATAGCTAAAAATACCGCCCGATTTTATTGCTCCTAATCCTGCAAGTTGGAAATCTCTCCATGATTATTAATATAGCGCTCACCCTTGTGGTCGTAAATGACCTCACATAATAAGTTACAGCACTTATAAAAGAACTCAACGATATTATAGCCCAAAAGCAATATCACCCATTAGTAGCTGTTAAATGATATTGAAGTCATTTTCCAGATATTTTAAAGCTTTTTTTTTAATCACTGCCACTCAACAATCCCCGAAGATTGCAATCGTTTTCGGAAAGTATTTTGGGTCGGGAAGATTTTATGTGCCTGTTAAGAAGAATCAGATTAAAATACACGTTACAATTAGAACAGAAGAAAAATGGCTCTCCCTCAGAAAATAGAGTTTTAGTCAAGTGCTCATTAAATTTAACAAAATGTTAAAACTCCATTTCAATCCGCAAAAAAAAAAGCTTAGTAAAAATATGTATAACAAAATTATATTTTTAAAAATGCTTCAAAGAGCACCCCTCCACTAATGTCCCATCTATTTTCTACAAAATTTCAAAGCTTAACGGCCGTTTGATAAGCTTTCAAATTCGTGTTCTCTAATTATAACTTGCTCTTTAGCTCCGAGCTTGAACTGAGTTGAACCTAGGACTTTCGCTAAATTCGAAACCCTTATATCCGATATTCTAAATAATTGTGAAAACTGGAACAAGCTCCATCTCTGGGAATAGGAGTGTGGAAAACTTTTTATCCCTTCAACGGGAAAATTATGTAAACTTTAAGCTTAAAAAACTTATGACAGAAAAAGTAATTCGATTTAAAAAAAAAAAAAAAAAAAAACAGGTGCACACCTCCGGCACTCGAAGTAATTTTTTACAACATTTCAAGGCAGTAGGTGCTATGGGGTCTTCCGGACGCAGGCCCGCCACAAAAGTCCTTTCTCAATTTCTTTGACATTACTTTTTTTCAATATACAGAGCAAAAGATGTTCAACTTTTTACATTTGCAATTTCTTACGATGCTATAAAATCAAATGATGGTGTTACAGTGGCCTATGAAATACATCCAAACTTATTTTTGTGCGATTTTTTTTCGCAATTTTTTTGTGCGTCTTATGACATTTATAAAACGAGCGCAAATTATTTATGAAACAAGTGCTAATTAGTATCTTCAAGTGATGACGGAGCATCCCGATGGGAAGTCACTGTGACTTGGCAAAAATTTCTTTATTCGGGAAATTTTTCGGGAGTCAACAAGGTGCTAGTCAAAGTTACCGATTTATGGCTTGTTAATTAATTGATCTTTAACTTTGATCTTTTCTTAAAGTTGTCAACTTTGAGACAGCCTATTTAAAAGATTGATTAAGTGCTGTAGTTTTCTAACTTGTCCTGAAACTGCACGATATGGAGTGTAACTATAGGTGTGTCTCAAAGTTTTTGACTCGTGGCTTACAGATAGTAATTAATCTTGAAATATGAGCTTTTTTAAATTCATTACTTTTGAGACTGTTTAACTACTGAAGAAAAGAGTTACCCATGCTGTTTATGTTTTTCTATGTACTATATTATGTTGTGTAGTTGTACTATAGTTATTTCCAGGGGCAGACTGTCCAGGTCGGCTAGTCGGGGCAAACGCCGAGTCCGCCACTTCAAGCAATTTTTTTATTGAACTTAATACAGTTAAATTCACAAACATTTTTCAAAGTGACATAATAAAAAAAATTTAATTCCTTTACTTTATGTGAAAATAGCGCTTGGAAACAGGTTTTTTTTTTCATCCTAAGCAGGGACCAAAGTAAATAGCCGAAGTTCACACGACGTGCGAATGCTTTTTCCTCTCTTATCAACTTTTTCTCTGGTTTATAGAGCTATGGGGCCCGGGGCTTCCACATCAAGGAAACGGGAATGGGCCAGAGAAACTGGGGTCCGGAGCGGCCTGAAAAAGGGCCCGGGAAGAAAAAAAGAGCGTTAAAAACGTATATTTGTACGTCTATAAACAAAAATTGAAAGGGTTAGCACCATTAGACAAAGCGACCCCGGCCCTGCTATAAATGCGTGAGCCAAGCTTTCGGGTGTTGATAGATGAGCATGGACATGCACGGGGGGGGGGGGCACCTGTTGGCTCGGTCAAGAGCCTGAAAGAGGTTCGAGATTTTTTAAATGAAGAATGAAATATATGTAGGGACACTGGGGTAAACAAGATAGAGGGGGCTCGATGGGACGGGCTCCAACATTTCTGTGCACGACCCTGGTATTCACTGGTTGTGACAGATTCAACTAAATACTATCAGTAGGCAAGTTATTTAATTTATTCATATCGCTATACGAGTATTTTCATCTCAGAATCGCATACGGGAAAGCAAGTCTGGTCTACGATAATCTGAAACATGACAGAATTTCGACTTATAGAAGAGAGAGCTCCAGAACATAGGCGGATTTCGGATTGAGTTCCGGGGGAGGTGAGGGGATGGTAATCTAAGTAACGGGGTACCTAAGGTATTTCAGGTATGAGTTCTCTTTGTATTTCTAAAGTCATCAATGATAGTCTTAAATCTACAACTGAGAACTTTGATGCAAGAATCAGTTTAGTCCAAACTTTTTTTTAATTCATTTTTGCGTGTGAAGAATAGAAGTTCCGATTGGTGCGACAACGGGACACAAATATAAGATCAGACCTCTGTTTTCTAGTAAATAATGTGGGAAATATATTAGCGTTTCTATCGGACACTGATATTATTTGTTGGTGTGATTGAAAATGAGTGAGCCTGAACTTACCTAGTTCTTGCATCAAAGCTCTCAATCGCGTTTTTTAGATTTAAATATCGAAAAAATGCTTGACAAAGTCTTCGAACCTTCGCCATTCCCTTAAATTCACTAAACATAGCTTAAAATTTCATTTTTTGAAAATTTCGTGAGGGAGCTTTGTAATCCTTTTTCCTTCTGTAGACTAATGATTTCAGTTACAGAAAAAATGAGCAGAGAGAACTAGTGTTTCCTCCAGATCAAAAAAGGGGCAGTGCGTTTGCAGATAAAAGGGTAAATAAAATACTTTTTAAGAGAAGTTTTGTGAAACACAAAAGGTGCTTTTACTTTTTGGATTTCTAGGTACATAAAAAGTTTAAGCGTTTTCGATAGTAATTCTTTTTTAAAAATGTTTAAAAGCTTTTTGGTGTTTAGTTTTGAAGGTGATTCAAAAAAAGATTGAGATATATTCTAATCAGATTCTTGTGGATAAATCATTGTTACAAGAGAGTGACCGTTTCAAGGACAGGCTTGTGTGAAGCTTTACCTTTTGAGAAAAATTTCGCTGTTTTGAAGCTTCGTTTGAGCTTTTAAGGGGCAATTGGGGTTGATCAAGTTAATGTTCAAAGGTTCGCTTAAGGGGTTAAAAGACCTCAAAAATGATGAAACGATCAAAAAGTTTTTATTGCTTATTTCAAAACAAAAAACTATTCTGAACACAGGGGAAAAGTTTCAATGCTTTAATTCAAATGTTTAAAAAGTTATGAGTGGTTTTAGGCCATGATCCCTATGTGTTCTAATGCAAAAGAAAAACTTCAAATTGCTTTTTCTCGATGATGTTTTTTTTTTGTGTTTTCATGTCATTATAATCCCTAAGGATTTTTTTTCTATTAAAGATACAGCTTTAAAGTAATACTTTTTGCAATTGGGATAACATATTTGACAAAACTGTGCATTGGATAAGCATTTTATAAATGACTCTAATGTTTAGAGCATGTTAAACCTTTAAAAACCAAATTTAAAAAAAAAAAAAAAAAAAAAACTTTGATTTTAACATAATTAATCACAGAAAATTTTCTAATGAACTCGTAAGCAAATGAATGCACATATTTTAGAGATGATTATAGTGATCGTTTTGCAAAAAACGTTTTTTAAATTAGTGCAAAAATAAAAAGCCTTAGGGATTTTAAAAAGTTGAAATTTTCCTCAATTTTTTTGAATTTTCAAAAAAAAGCAGGCAATATTTTTCAATTTTTAAAATAAATCATTGGTTACAAAATAAGTATGCATGTTATGGTTTCAAAGAAACATAAAATTTATATAAATTAAAGGAAATTGTTTGAAAGGTACTGTGACCCTTTAAAAGCGAAAGGGCTCGGCGCACTCCTAAAAAATCTTAGGGGAAACACTCAGGAAACCTGTTCCCTTTTCTTCTAATGTTTACGAGCATATTATAAGATTATATTTTTAAAATTTCACTGTCGAAAAATTCCGACAGAGAGTCGCCGGATTCCCTATAGTAACTAAATGTAGTTTAAAATTGAATAGAGTGTACTTCAGTTTTTAAATGCTTCAAATAAAATCCCTGAGCCTTCTCTTTCAAACGTGACCAATGACAGTTTTGCGTTTTTTAATTGTTCAATGTCAAAACGTTGTGGTAGAGAGCTCCCGATATGCTTTCCTGTTCCATTAATTTTACCAAGCGTAAATTGCATTACTAAAACTTCCCATTTCGGAGAATTTCCGGGAAGAGCCTTCGGCATTCTATTGTGAACAATGATAGACTAAAATAAACTTCAACTTTGAAGAAAAAAATGTCAAGAAAACAAAATCGTGGGGGAACCCATTCTTTTCCTCTCCTCAACGTTACCGAAAATTGTAAAATTGCGTTTTTTGACATCAACTTCGAAGATATTACATAGAACGGATCTAGAACCCTTCTCCCGATTCTTTTCTCCTTATGCCTATGTAAATCAACCAGAATTTCGAAAAAATTCCGAATTTATCCGATTTCTCTCTTTCTTCTTTCCTATGTTGTCAGTATAGAAGCCTAAAGATGTACCTTTTCAGACTACTAACCATTAGTGTCCTTCTTTGAAGGCACATAGAAATGTGTCTGGTACTGGTTAATTTAACTTTTCAAATTTACAGAAGTGGGTCAAAATACACTTTTGCCGACAGGGACAAAGTCAGCCAGTCCGCCCCTGGTTATTTCCTTGTGCTACTCATGTCTATAGAAGACATTAGAACCGAAAACAATACAAATTTAAACTAAAATAGCAGTTTGAAATCACCTTTCCGTTTAAACCCATTAGTAACCCATGAAGTAATTTATGCTAACTGTAGAATCCATGCCAGTTCAACAAGGGGTGTAACATGATGGTCTCGAATGTTTTTGAATTTAACATATGATTAATTCATAAAAAAATAAGAATTATGTTTTATTTATTTTCGTTTGTTTTTCCCAAAAAATTCCTATGACGAGATACAGTCCGCCAAAGATTGCGGTCCTGTCATGATTTCTCACTTGGGATTTTCGTCAAAATTTTTAAAGTCCATTACCTCAGGAACGGTAGAACATACTTTATTGCGGTTTGTTTTATTAAGAAGTTTAATTTTTTTGTTTAAAAACATATGCAACGTTTTGAAATATGCGCTTTAGTTATTTTTCCACAGCATTAAAAAAAGTTTAAAAAATTTTTTTTTGATATTTCTCAAAAATGCCAATTTTAAAATTAATTTTTTTACTGTTTATTAGTACTCCAGAGCACTACGTTCCCTGAAAAGGAGAGTTTCCACTTTTTTGTTTAACAGATTTTAGAGGAATTTGAGAACATGAGGGTTTTTAAGGAACTCTTCTTAAAGGCAGACCTGAAAATTCAAAAACAAATTTTCAACAAGTGGCCAGATAACACTTTTAATTAAGTTATGTAGCGAAATTTTCATTTTGAGTCTCCACTTTATCCAGAAGTTTTATTTTTTATGAAAACAACAACCCAGACTTTAGACGATTCGCTGCATTTCCCCACGCAAGCTTTCAGCGTAGCGCCGCGCCGTAAGAATCGTTAAGTGCAATGTCATTTTGTTCTTATTAAATTCATTATCCTGGATAAAATGGCGACTCAAAATGAAAATTTCGCTAAATGATTGCGTTGAAAGTGTTTTTCTAGCCATTTGTTGCGATTTTTTTTTCTTTTTTAAATTTTCAGTTTCGCCATAACGTAAAGAGTTCCTTAAAAACCCTCATTTTTTAAAATGTCTCTAAAATCTGTTAAACAAAAAAGTGGAAGCTTTCCTTCTCAGGGAACGTAGTTCTCATTCGTACCAGTAAACTGTAAAAATAAAAAAAATTGAAATTGGCATTTTTCAGGAAAATTAAAAAAAAATCATTTTAAAAACTTTTTTTCCAAAGGTCTGCGGGAAAAAAACTAAAGCACGTATTTCAAAATGTTGCATATGTTTCTAAACAAGAAAAAATATCCTTTGAAATGAAACAAACCGCAACAAAATATTTTCTACCGTGTTGGAGATTATGTAACTTAAACATTTTGACGAAAACCCCCAAGTGAGAAATCATGACAGGAACGCCATCTTTGGCTGCCTGTGTCTCGGCCCAGGAATTTTTTTGGGCAAAACAACAACAACAAAAAAAAATATTTCATCTATTTTTTTTATGAATTTTAACATAGGTGTAATTCAAAAAAAGCCAAGACCATCATGTTACACCCCTTGTTGAATGGACATGGATTCTACCCAACATATATCTAGTATTACGTAATATCTAATTTTAAGAAAAATTGCCATGGGTCACTCATTTCTTTTGAAGCAAAATGATCACAAGGCCAACATCATATATTCACAAAATAAAACTTTAACCTCAACTCAAGTACAAACAAATAAGATTTAATAAAAAAGATAATTGATTTTTTTTATCATACTACTAACACACCCTGAACTGTTTATTAAGGCTAATACCGGACGTATGGTAAGCCGACTAAGCATGTCACTGGGGGTAATCAATATTTTATATTTTGTAAAGGTATGAGACGCTGATTCATCCCGTTTTAATATTTTTGAGCAATCACATTGCTTATTGATCTCATTTGACTGTTTTGATGTTTCTGTATGATTTTATTTTCCTCCTGCCTCCTTCTGTAGCACCACCGTCGACCGACCCCTCCCGATGCTGCTGCTCCACCGAGCAAAGTCTCCAGGTTGCGTCCATATCCCACACATACAAATACCTACACACTCATGCCTGCACACAGACACAAACACACACGTATACACTCATGCCTGCACAGACACAAACACATACATACACACAAACACTCATGCCTGGACAGACACACGCCTACATACACACACGCACACATACCGATACACTCATGTGGACAGAAACACAAACGCACTCGTAAATGCGAAAACTATAATTTGAATTCAAGATGTCAAAATTTAAATTAATTAAATTTTTTTATTATCATTAATTTGTTTTTTATACACAACAAAACAGGGCGTTATGTAAAACCGTACATATAAATGCTCAAGCTCTACGTTTTAGATAGAAGCACACTTCTAGATGCCACGCCCAATGACATGAGATTTTTCTTCCGTTTTTGTGGGAAATTGAGAAGATTAACTTTCAAGCTGGTGTGTGCTAGAGACGTGTAACATGAGTTGAAACGAAATAATTTTCAATGAGAAAAAAAGAATAACACTTTTTTTTTTACGATTTATCACATTTCTTCACAAAAATATTTAAATTCATAAAATTTTTTTAAAAATATTTCCCCCCCGTTTTACCTTGTTTTCGCTGTTATTCATTCAGTCACTTATTTTGTAAAGAGAAATGTATAAATCTTCATGTGTGAAGTAGAGTAGCAGTTAATGTTAACGGGTATTACATAACAATATTAAGTTATATTGTTCAATAACAAAATAATGTGCGTTGCAATAAAATTAAAAAAAAAAAAAAACACTCGACTTTAATTTTTAGAGTACCGTAAATGCGGGCTACTTTGGCCAAAATTGAGAAAGAGATACAATATTCTCCGACAACCTTTAGGAAGTAATGTTTGAACTAATTTCAATGCGAAATCTGCTAGAGAGCAGCCTTTAGCCTGTATCATGCATTGCCCCCTAAAACTGTCAATGGCGCAGTCTGCGCCATGACCCCTCCCTAGAGTTGGGCACCTCTGCTTTGTAATCTAACAAACTTTTACACGCAAAGACAGTGCAACGTCTGCTAAGAGTTTGCTGCTATTAATTGCTTATGATTACTATGTAATAATTTATGAAATAGTATAGTTTTATTTCTCATTTCCGTTACGGTTTCACGATTACAAAACATTTCCTAACCTAAAAAGTACGACAGACTTTGGCCCAACAAAAAACTTGAAAAAAAAATCCGTCTGAAGGGTTCGGAAATGAAAACAAAACTTCAAATAAAACTCTAAACAGGAAAGCACAAGAAAAAACTGGGAACTCTCATCAACGGATAAAAAGAGAGATTGCAGCCTCAATTTATCAGGCCACAGAGACAGTTTTTACATGGAAGGGGGCGGGATTAAGAGATCCAGAAATGTTTAGCAGGTCCAGAAGAAGTCGACCCAGCAACATCTACTTCATTCAAATTTTATTAAATTTGTAGGTAAGTGTAAGGTGTTTTGTTGTGGCAGAATCGAATGGGCTGGGCTCAGTTCTTCGGGTTACTTGTTGATGTAAAAGAATCAGATATTGTTGAGTTCATAGAACTTATGGATCCTTTGTTTTTCCAATTGGTTCTGTTAATAAAATTATTCCACCTCCAAAAGTTATGAAAAATAGGACTGTTTTCCGCCGACAGTTTGTGAGACAATAACTAGTCCTGCAAACAAAATTAAAAAAAAAAAACTTTAAAACAAATCTGTGACTTAAATTTCTTATACAATGTTTTTTTTTCAATTAATAGGATTCCTTAAATCAATAAGTTTTTGTCTCTTTTTAGTTATAAAATGATTTAAATAGGAAAAACGGTCTAATTAACCCAAACGCAAGTAAAAAAAAACAAAAACAAAGCGGATAGTTGCACTTTGAAGCAAACTAATAGCTATTTAAAAAATAAATTAAGTGATTCTAGTTGTGTAAAAAAATTCTCCACAGCTTAGTAAAGGAACAGATACAGAAGATTTGGGAAAAGATGAAAAAGGTTCCTAAATGTCGGCCTCGCCGTATACAAGTAATTAAGCGGTTAATGAATTAAGTTTGCAGCTGAGCAGTAAAATAGTATTATATGTCGTAATAGTATCAAATCGACGTAAGTCCAAAACCTGCGATAAGTTCAAAAATTGCGATTTTTCCGTTTATTAGTGGATTATTCAGAGTGAGTTTGATCGCATCTACCATATGAAAGGGGGTGATAGAAGGGCCCAAGTGAAGCATAGAACCACCCATTATCCTATTCTTAACCGTAACAGAGTTATGGTAGATATAAGAAAAAGAGTTTAAAAAAAATCTGAGAAAACGACCGCTTTTTGAGGTTCCCTTAGACCTACACACAAAATAAGTACATATTTGGAAAAAGCAGATTAAATCCTACAAAATGACATTTTCCCCATCAAGATAGTCGCATTTTGTTGCGAGCTACATGCTTTGAAATATTGGACATGCTCATAATTGAAATGGTGCCAAAGTTTTCAATCGGCAATTTCAAAAACAACTGTATGAGCTAGAATCAGTCAAATCTACCAAAAACTGGCCCATTTTACTAACTTTCAGATGATACAACAACAAATCATTTTGGTCTTTAAGTTCAGCAAAAATTCAGGATTTTGTTTGAAACACTGTAAAAATCTGCCTTCGTTGAAAAAAGAAAACCAGCGAAGAGTCACTTTTCTGTTTTAAATGTTCTTTTTCGCGTAATAATATATACGGGTTATAACTCGAATTTTTCGCGAGTAACGAATTTTTAGAGCTTACCTGAATTTTTCGTCGACAACGCGAATTTTTTCGGAAGGAAGTATCGACTTCGTTGTTCGCTACTAAATATTGATTTCGAGAATGATATTACACCCTTTTAGCATCACTGGCAGCGAAAGTTCTCCACCAAACTAATCTGCACATCGCGTTTTTAGTGCATCTAATAACCCCTCAGCATCTTTTCTTTCCATAATAATCATTAAAGTTGTTGGGATATAATGACACCTTAGTGCGCTGTTTCCTCCAAAGTTTGAAGCAGGAAAGAAAAAGAACGTTTCTGCAAAAAAAGAAAAAGGTTAAGATTCTCGATATGCTTGAAAAGTTACAAAACACGACAGTAAGTATGAGTGAATCTTCTATACATGCAATTCAAGGTCAAAACTAAAAAGATATCCATAAAGGTTCAGAACTTAGTTTCAATATTGAAGCTTGCAGAATAGTGTCTCAGCAAAGTAAATATGTATTATGAAAATGGAAGCAACTATTGTACTATGGATTAAAGAAATCAGGAAGAGAGGCTGTTGCCATAAATGGAAACGTTACAATAAAAAAAAGTGAAGCAATCGTATTTAAAAATGTATTAAAAAACAAAGATCTGATTATAGAGCATAAATCATCTTTATTTTTCAACTCATGAACATTATTACTGTATCGACTGTACTATTATAGTGCAGCATTTTATTATTACTACATGCTGTGCGTGCCGTGTTACTTGATTATGTCTTTCCCTTCCATTGACCATTTATTTTGTGAATCTTAAAGTACTTGATGTTGAATAAAACGTCTTTTTTATTTTTTAGAAACAGTAAAAGTTCAGTTCTTAAATGTAAGAAACTGTAATGTTCTTTAATGCAGACTAAGGGGTGCTTAACAGTTTCTGAAAAAATTGCATGCGTACATTTTTCTACAACGCGAAATTTCAACTTACGCGAAGAGTCTTGGAACGCATCCCTCGCGTAAGTCGGGACTCAACTGTATTTTTATACCAAAATAATAGTTTCAACATTTTATTAAGTGAAAAAGCACACGAGATAACAATTCGTAGAAATAAAAGAAGCATTACCTTCCCGTGCTTTTCACAAAGGGAAAATCAATAATGAAAAAGTTACGCCAACATCACACACACAATGATTACATTTAATTAATCTTCGAAATTTAAAATAGATGCTGAGATTGGTCGCCGACACACCTAATCCATGTCCTTACATTTTTGCTAGCGGAAGCAACCGTTGCTCTAAGTGAAAATTCATTTCTTAGTTTTACTACTGCTCCATTAAGCCGGTTGCTCAATTCCTGCAAACTGGCTACTTCTGCTGTGTAAACTTTTTGTTTTAAGAATTCCCAAACAAAAAAGTCCACTGGAGTCAGGTCTGGTGGCCACGGAAGGAGGCCCGTACGACCAACCCATTGGGGACACTGTTCAGTCAGAAAATCCCGAACGGCATTTAAAGTAGGTGTAGGAACTACATCGTGTTGGATTAAAAAAGGATTATGTTTTAACATATTGACGCCAGTTATGCAAATTTATGAAGTCCCCTCTAGTGAACAATGACTCATCTGTCCACAGTATCTTTCTTAGAAAATGGAGTTCGTTAATGTCTCGGGTATTAGCCATCAGCAAAATATTACCCGCTTTTCTAAATCTGAATTGCACAATTCTCGTACTAGTGTGAAACGGTGACTTGTTTTGGTGCAATGTTTCCATAACTTTACTTTTTGAAAGTTCACCTATTCTAGCAATCGTGCGTGAACTCACACTTGGGTTTGCCAATTTACGGTTCAGACATACTCCCCAACATCGGCAAAACCGCGGTCCTCGCCCTTTTCTGGTTAGGAGAGAGTGGAAATCATTTTCCAACAAGCCCCCACACATTCTTCAAATGCCGCTCGGAATTTTCTGACTGAACAGTATTCCCAATGGATTGGTTATACGGATCCCATTCCTTGGCCACCTAGATCGTCAGACCTGACACCAGCGGACTTCTTTGCGTGAAGATTCTTAAAACAAGAAGTTTGCAAAGCGAAAGTAACCAATTTGCAGGAATTGAGCAACGGCTTGATGGAACAGAAATGAAACTAAGAAATGTCACTTACAACAACGGTAGCTTCCGTTCGCAAAAATGTAAGGGCATGTATCAGGTGAGTCGGCGACCAATCTCAGCATCTATTGTAAATTTTGAAGATCGATCAAATGTACTCATTGATGTTGGTGTAACTTTTTTATTATTGATTTCTTTGTGAAAATCATGGAAAGTAATGCTTGTTTTATTTCTGCGAATTGTTATCTCATGTGGTTTTCACTTAATAAAATATTGCAGCTATTATTTTAATATAAAAATATCATTTTCTTAAACAAAGAGAGCAACATGCTTACGTGAAAAAGAAAATTTGAATCAGAAAAGCGCAACTCTTCGATCGCTTTCCTTTTTCAACGAATGCAGATTTTTACAGTTTCAAACAAAAGCCTGGATTTCTGCTGAATTAGAAACCCAAAATAATCTGTTGTTGTATCATATGAAAGTTAGTAAAATGGGCTAGTTTTTGGTAGATTTTCCCGATTGTAGCTCATACGGTTGTTTTTGAAATTGCCGATTTAAAACTTTCGCACCATTTCAAATCTGAGTGTGTCCAATGTTTCAAAGCTTGTAGCTAGTTGTAAAATGCGACTATCTTGATGGGAAAAGTGTCATTTTGTAGGATGTAATCTGCTCTTTCCAAATGAGTACCTATTTTGTGTGTAGGTTATTCAGAAATCTTATAAATTAGGCGTTTTTTTCAGAATTTGGTTTTTTTTACTCATTTTCCTTATATCTACCATAACTGGGTTATCGTAGAGAATTGTACACGATAATGGGTGGTTCTATGCTCCGCTTGAGCCCTTCTATCACCCGTATGGCAGATTCAATCAAACTCACCCTGTACATATAATAGAAGCCAATTCCGCACCGAACCATGTGAGCGTAAGTCTTTTTTTTTTTTATATCCTTTTTAATTTTTTGCCAGGGTTAAAAGAGCGCGCGTCTCACCTTTTGCATGCAGCAGAAAAAGGTTTTTCCTCTCTCCTGTAAAATTATCGAAATATGACTTACGTTCTTTTGGCTCTAAGGTGCAGAATTTAAACTGAGCTCGTTGGCAAACGATGAATTTCCGATTTGATATTGATGTTCCATTAGGCCAAAAAATGCTTATAATTTTTTCCCAAAGATTTTACAGTTTTAGTTTTTTTGGAAATTCAAAGGATTTAATCAACTTCAGGGGCATTTCCATGGACTTTCGAATGAGACTTAAATCACGAAAGCCAAACAATGCGGATACAAATAGCCATTCAATAACTTTTTCGAGTCCTAAAATTAAAATTCGAACGATTCGGTGCTTTTGTGGCGTTTGCACCTATCCCCCTTCTCTATGTTCTTCTCGGGCGCCCAAGTAAATCCCTATTAAATTTGGTTGGGATCCGACGTTAACTGTGGATTTGTATAGGACGCATACGCACAACATATATACCATTTGTTTTTACTTATATACATTGACGCATTCTTTTAACTTCTGAACTGTTTTTATTAAAAACTAGATGTACCACGGTGGTGTGCGTGATACAACAGTTCCTAAGAAACCTCATAGCAGCACGGACATTTGTCCCTAAAACTTGACTGTCGAATAAGGGCGTAAGTCTTTAAAAAAAAAGGATGGCAACAGTTCTGAAAAAAATAAGTCAGCGCTGCCTTTAAATATCCCGATCCCGTTCAATAGGTGCTTTACACTGAATGCTCTTGCTCCATTGTTAAATTATTCTTTGACAAAGAATGAACTGAGGCCACGCCTGAAATTTTCTCCTGAATTAATAAGAAAAAATATTGCCAAAGCTGTGACATTACAATAAAGAGAAGTCCAGGAATATAGTCAACAGAACCTTCTTTGAAAAGAAAAACAACAGTTACCATTCAGACGAACGCATTAATAAACAGACAATCTGAGGGGAAAAAACCCTAATTAGCGTGAAAACAACAGTTTCTAAAAACCACAGATTGAAAACAATGATACATAAATAAAATCAGAGGTTTTGTTTAAAATTTCTGTAAGAATGAAGACGCGTTCCTGAAAAATGCACTCAGAAAGGGGACACTAGTTCTCAAAACTTTTCTTTAGAAGAAGAAAACACATACCTGAAAGTCATCATGGGACTAAGGAAATAGGTTGACAAAAGCCCTGATAGTAGAAAGGTAACCATTTTTGAAATAACGTCATCCATCGCTTGAAAAATCAACCTAGTTGGGGAACATATGTACAAAAATCAAATTCAAAATAAATAAAAATTCCGAAACAACATTAACAGTATATCTTTATAAAAAGAAACGAGCTCATGTGTGCACCACATGAATTCCTTTTACTCCAATTTAATGTCATTTCCCCATTATTGGCAATTTTAATACCACTAATAGTTTACTCTCTAAATATCACCAACAGTGACCAAACTGAAATCAGATTAATTTAAAAAAACCGCTAAATTTGTCACCAAGTTGGCGACAGAACTTGGGGACTAAAAGACTGGCGATATATCACCAAGTGTCCGCCAAATTATAACACTTGAGTTTACATCGAAATTAACAATGATTTCCCCCCAAAAAGGGACAAAAGACCCCCTTTGGAGAATCCGAATGCAACTAAAAAAGGAGGTGCACAATTAGACCCCACTAGGAGTCTACGTACCAAATTTCAACTTTCTAGGACATACCGTTCTTGAGTTATGCGACATACATAAATACATACATACGTCACGAGAAAACTCGTTGTAACTAACTTGGGAATCGACAAAATGGAGATTTCGCGTGTCTATACGTTCGTAGCACTTGTCTACGTGTGATCGGGTCGGAAAAAACTCAACGTCCATTGGGGGTTGAGCAAAATTGAAATTAAGATCGATTTTTGAGTGAAAAGTTTTTCGCGAATACAATACTTCCTTTTTGTAAAAGGAAGTAAAAACCGACCACATACACACACACACACACATATATATATATATATATATATATATATATGCCTAAGAACGTATAGACACGCAAAATATCCATAATGACGATTCCCGAGTTAAATACAACGAGCTTTCTCGTGACATCTGTATGTGCGTATGTATGTCGAGTAACTCAAGAATGGTATGTGTTAGACACTTGAAATTTGGTACGTAGACTCCTAGTGGGGTCTAGTTGTGAACCTACACTTTTGGTTGCATTTGATTGTTTCTAAAGGGGTCTTTTGTCCCTTTTTAGGGGGAAATCATTGTTAATTTCGATGAAAACTCAAGTGGTGTTATAAATTGTCGGACACTTGGCGATGTATCGCCAGTCTTTTGGTCGCCAAGTTTTGTCGCCAACTTGACGACAAATTCGGCAATTTTTTTTTTTAAAACATATGTTTCTGTTTGACCACTGTTGGTGATATTTAGAGAGTAGACTATTGAATCACATTAAAATTTCCAGTACTGGGGAAATGACATTAAATTGGAGTAAAAGGAAGTCATGTGATGCAAAAATCGTTTGTAAAATGAAGTAAAAACATTAGGCTTGAAAAAGCAGCCCGCAATTTTTTTTAAAAAATTCCCTTTCGAACAAGAACAATTAATATTCGCCAAAACGTAACGTTGGAAGTAAAGAAGCCGTATATATACATTTTTGTGACATGGAGCTGAAGTTACCTCTCAAGCAATCAAACCGATTGCTCAGATTTCAGAGAAGGCAGTTCTAAACCCAGGCAGCATCACCGATCACATTTTCACAATCG
Organism: Uloborus diversus; assembly: GCF_026930045.1. NCBI lineage: Eukaryota > Metazoa > Arthropoda > Arachnida > Araneae > Uloboridae > Uloborus > Uloborus diversus. The sequence continues at coordinate 151,931 of NW_026558365.1, forward strand.
AAATTCTAACCCTCACTTGAGAAGTGGTAGACCCACGCAACTCCGAAAACCAAAGTAGTTTTCCCCAGAAGCAGTAATTATGATTATAGCAAGCACACAATAAATGAACCAATTATTTCAGTAAGGGTATATGTCCCATTTTTGCAAAATGGAGTAAGCTGTGGTTTTACCATATTTTTATGTGGACAACTCAACTATTGTAGAAGGGAAGTCAATCCTTGCACAACAAAACACTTTATTACGGGCCAAAACTTTCGTGTAGTGCAGAAAGGGCATAAGTCCCGGACTTAAGGCCTTTTCCGTTTTCAACGCGAAGGAAGGAATAGTATAAGTCGTAACGTGAATATGGCATGATCACAGAAAAATTAAGATTTTTTAGCGTAATGAAGTGTAAACAAATAACATCTTTACTCTAGCATTATTACGGAACAGGCAGGTTTGTAATTTAGGGGGGTCATGGGGAGATTGCCAACTCCCCTGACTTTGAAAAAATAAATCTTTTTTCATAAATGACAGTGGTTTTCATTGCTTTCCAATAAAACTTACGTCGAGTATACACCCTTTACCCCCTCCCCCCCCCCCGTAGAAAAATTAGAGCGGGCTAGGATATAGGCAAGGCAGAAAAGTAATTTGCTAATTTCTCAGGGATTTCATTATCGTCACTCCAGGAACTGTTAAAAAACTGTACGCTTTCAGTGACGTATACGCTGGTCAAAACAAGAACAATTCTTGGAGACTTTTCTAGAAATAGCACTGAAGAAATTTAAACAATATTTCTCACGGCTTTCCTCTGAGAGGGCATTCGTTGTCCTTTGTGACCAGGGCCTGATTACCCAAAAGGCTCGGGAAGCTTGAGCCTCCCCTCAGAGTTTTTAGGGAGCCTAAATATAACTGTAAAACTATGCGTAATAATTCTAGTTTCGGCTTTTAACTTTTTTTAAAGAGATTGCAAGCATTAGAGCTCGGAAAACGAAAATGTTTGAAAGAATCAAAGGATTGTAGAAAGTGAGGACACAATTGATAAAATGTAGCCACAATCTAGTTTTTCCAGTGTAAGATTTGATTCAACTCTGTTACAATGTACTTTCATGACATAAATTTCCTTTGTGTAATGTCAAGTGTGATTCAACATATTATTACCCATATTGCTGAGAATTCAAGTGCAGCATCTATATATATAAAAATGAATGTTTGTCTGTATGTCATCCATGAACTCAAAAACTACCCGGCAGATTTGGCTGAAACTTTCACCGCTTGTTATTTTTGGTACTGGGAATGTTTATAGACCAGTTCGAGAAAAATCCGATCGATAGTTCCTTTTTTATTCCAATTTAAGTCACAATCCATTGGATAAATACGAATAAAATGATCGGCTGCAGAAATTAATTCGCGTGAAAGATCTCATTGATAAGAAGTTAGCTGTTGAGTTTGAACAAATCAATTCTTTCTTTATTGTTTTATGGCTTTTCATGCAACGGGGGGATTTAAAACTTTTTCTATTTTGCGTGAGTACAAAATTTGAGTATAGTCACTTGATACCTGGACCGGTTATTATGAAAATTGCTATAGATATGTATTTTTCCACGGAGAAGGTGCATAATATGCTCATTGAAGCCACTCGCCACCGGGTGTCACTGCAGAGTAGCAACTTCTGCCCCGTTCAACCGATTGTCATGAAAATCAGTATAATGATGTATTTTTTTGTTGGCGTAGCAACGCGCGTCGGGTACAGCTAGTATGTAATAAACAAAATTTATTTCTGTCGATAAGGTGGAATAAACTGAAACCTGAATTCTGCTAAGCCACTTCGTATTAGTCAGTGTTGTATCAATGTGCATTGAATGTTTAGAAAAATTTCCCCAATCAAAAGTGGGGACCCCAAAATGCGACCGAGCTTTCCCCAATTTCAGAGGTTAATTGGGCCCTGTTTGTGACAAGGATTTTGTTACATTAAAACGAATGTTACAGATTATTACCACGTGAAATTCCACCTTTTACGAGTGAAGTTCTGAAATCACTCCAAGGTTCAACGTCAATTCTGATGAAATTAATGAAATCCGTAACTGCTAAAACAGGTGCCCTTCATTTGTTAAGGGGACCTATCTCTGAACTTGAGTGCTTGGAAAAAATGATTATGCGAGGTGACCATTGTTTTCAACTCTCAACATTCATCATGTTTATATGTTCGATACAACACCAAAGGAGCAGTTTCAGGCTAGCAATTTTATACATGACTAGCAAAAATACCCGGCGTTGCCCGGGTCAGTAATAGTTATGAGAAACAATCGTTACTTGCCCTTGTTTTCTGTTTTAAGCGAAGGAATTCAAAACAAACATTTTTGACGTGATTAAAAATCGAGCTTCTTCCTTACTCATAAAACTAAAATAGCAATAAGTATAAAGAACAAATTAGTATTCATTTAGAAACGAAAGCACGACATTTAAGCGCATACAAATTTGAAGAATTTTTGAAATATGAAATTAAACTTTACATGTTTAAAAGGATTTATCTGTTAGTACTTTTTTTTTTACATCTAAAACCTTCTCTGTATGACTATTGATGTACGAACTGTTTTAAAAAATGTAGCCGCCCGTGATCTCTTTACACTTGCTTTAGTGTTTTTTGGGAAATTTCAATTATTGTGACCACTTAGTGCGGTTTAAAATGTTCCCAAATTTGCGAGAATCATTTTGGGACAACTTCAATAATACTCCCTTCTCTTACTAATTTTTATTACAGAAATATTGTCGCCAGATGTTGAGATACTTTTGGTCAAAATAAAATGGCGCTAAACGGTTTCATCCGAAATGCTTCCAAAATAATTAGTAAAATTTGGCGATTGTTTGAAATTGTGCAAAAATAAAAATTTATGGAAGTTTTTTGCTCTTTATGAATTTGCCTTATTCAGTTGCTGGATTATTTTACACAGTAAAAAAAGTTTTTAAAAATATTTTTTGATTGGCGATATTTTTGTTTACATGGTGTAAGCTGAGAAACATTATTACGTAGCCTTTGGCTTCAAAAACAGCGACAGTTGAAAAAAACTACCAAATGCATCAGTTACTGAATCTTTCTGCAAAAATTTTGGCGATATTTCTGCTGATTGATTAGATAGTGAGTAAGTGTCCAATCCACATAAATAATAATGAAAAACCGTTAATTACATTTAAGTTCCGTTTAAATGGAAAATGATCAACCAAATCCATTTATTTTTAGCCAATCTTGTGGAAAAACGTTATTTTAAGATCTGACTTGAGAAAAGCCTCAAACAGTCAGACAAAACACAAAAACATTCAACAATACTAACTATGATTTGGGAGTTGAGATGATACACTTAATAATGAATTGGGTTGAGGAAAGCCTTCGAACATGGAACAAAAAAGCTCATAATTCGTTTTTCATACAACTTAGAACTTTCTAACAGATGCCGTCTTCAGCAGAAAAATAAGCGCTTTCGATAGACACATAATTTTAATATGTGCACGTATTTTTTTACCGTCATATTGGGGCATTAATGCGAAAATTTGGACAAATTAGAATAAAAAAGGAACTATCAATCGGATTTTTTTCGAACTGGTCTACAAACCTCCCCAGTACCAAAAAGAACAAACGGTGAAAGTTTCAGCCAAATCTGCCGGGTAGTTTCTGAGATCTTAGGGAACAAATTTACCAAAGTCCATTTTTATATATATAGATTTTCAAGAGCATACTGCAAAGTAACGCTTGTCAGCCGACATAGTACATGGGGAAATTTTTCATAATGTAGGAATAAAACACCGATAGCAAGATGATTTTTCAGTGCAATTTTGAACATATTAATATGTGCAACGAACTAAGTCTACAAAACTAGACAAAAGAACAGAAACCGAAGATTTCCATGGAGAGCGTCTTTGATGCATATGAATAGTTGTGAAACACATGTGAAGCTTTTGATTTGGTCTCCAGTTAAATTTTTATTTTTTATTAATTTTTTTACACCAGACTTTATTATTTCACAAAGAAAGAACCAAAGAAAGAAGATACAATATGTATTTTTTAAGATAATGATTCACGGTCTTCACGAATTATTCACTGTGTCAGCAAATTTTTGTCATAAAGCAGTTTAAAATGAAATCTGTCCTAATTGATTCACATTTCCATCACTCAAAACTATACTTTCCGGATATTAATTACAGAAAGGGCACATGTCCAAACTTAAAAAAATATATACATTAAATTTCAAGGACGAAATAAACCATAATTCGAGGTGAAGTAATGATCCTACTTATGGCTAGATTAGTGATAAAAAGTCTTGTAGAATTTCTATTATTTTTGAATGAAATCATTTTTTATCGAATCCTAAAAAATTTCATTTGTTTCGATCAATCCTAGATGAGCAATCATGTAGTTTCTACAAGTGTATATAAAAGGAAAACAATAACTAATTTTCCCCAAGAAGTATGTTTTTTTTTTCTCAAACAAAGGCCTTATTGTGATCTAATGGCATGTTTCAATGCATTGTAGACCAAGGAAATGCAAGAAATAATTTTATCTGCTTTTTGATGCATATATTACTATGTGAGTAGATAAAAATTTTCCCGGGCTTTACAAGGAAACTAAAATTTTGATGATACGATAACTATTTCTAGTAGAAAGATCAATTTTTAGGTACTAAAATTAAATTTCTAATGAAAAAAGAACTATTCATCGATTTTTTTTAACGGCCAATTAACTTTCCCAGCACTAACCAACACAAACGAAACTGGTCCGGTTGTTTGCGAGTTTACCCCATATACTTGAAATTTGTGTCTTATTTAAATAATGATGGGTAAACTCTAAATCAATCTACTTCAATTACGAGTACCATACGAAATAGCTGAAACTTATTATAATATTAAAATGTTGATAAAATTTATGGCACGAGTGATTTTGTGATAAGCACAGATGCAAGTGATGAAAAGTTAATCGAACCATTGTCGCTCACAGCTTCAGTCAGAGTAAGTTCCGAATCTGACCCAAAAACGCCACATTTCAGCTTTCGTAAAAAGGTGAACCTCGCCACATCCATACAACGCTTTCTAAAGACCAAATTATAACCGTTTGCAGCTAAAAATAAATAAAAGAAAACTTAAAATAGACTTGGTTGGGGGAAGTGGGTCAACCCCTAAAACTGAAATATGTATGTGGTTGTTTACTTTTTTAAATTGATCATGTCATAGCTTGTAAAAATGATTGGTTTTCCATCGTAGAATTTTTATTCTAGGTCATGGAACTTAGTCAAAAAAAAAAAAAGTGAAAAACAATTTTTTGCGAGTTCAAGCCACATTTTTCAAAGAAGTGTTTCCCGGTTAGTTTTATTATTATTTTTTTATAATCATCAAATCTTCACGTAGAGTTTAACTTAAAGTGCATATTGCAACAAGCATTTTTGAATAAAATATTAATAACTGTTTTAGAGGAGGGGTCCCACTTACCCCGTAAATTTTAGCTTTATGGAGTAAGTGGGTCTCCCACACTAATAATGAGGATTTGAAAATCAATAGAATCTTTGATGAAATATTTGCATTGGGGAAATGCAAGACAACTATGATTACTTAGTTGTAATTGATAGTTCAGCTACAAAAACTGCTAAAGCTAGTGATTATGTATTTCTGAAACTTAAAGAAAGAAAACCTTTAAGATTAAAGTAGGTATTTTGTTGGAAGTTGATTATACAAATAAAAAATACTGTTGAATATGAAGGAACGAATAGGAATACTAGTGACACTTTTATTGATATGGTACAGGTGGTGATGGAATAATTACTGAGGATGAAGTGATAATGGTTCTTCCTTAGCCAACTTTACATCGACGCTGTCATTTAGTGTTTCCGATTTCAATTTATAGTTTGCCGAAATAATTTGCCAAAATTGATCTATATCAACTGTATTAACGTTCATTCAACACACTTTTATATGTAAAAGTAAAAAAGATCCCAATAGGCTTTCAATAACTTTTACAAATGAAATTGTTTTGTTCTTTGCTTTAAAGTTTTCCGTGATACAGATTTAAAAAGGCAGCAAATATCTCATAAATAGATGCATTTACAAAAAAATAATTCACAGTAAAAATTTACATATTTTATCGTATCCCCTTTTTAGATATGCCTCCCTTCAATTTAAATAAAGGGGTATAACCTACTTAACCCATACTGTGGGGTAAGTGGGAAACTCATCCGATTTTTGTTTTAATGTAATCATTAAGAACATTTAAAGCATTATTTTAGAAAATAATGATAAACTTTTGTTTATTAACAATGTCGAAGATAAAATAAGACAATAAGCAAAATTTTTTTCTTTCAAAACTTTCGTATAAGTTTTCAAAGCCGAACTGTTCTCAAAAAATATCCCACTTACTCCAACCAACCCTAGTATCATTCCACTCCCTTAAGCCTTCACCCTCTCATTGCAAAGAAACAAATGTATTAACTTGAACTTCGAAAAACTGATAATAGTCTAGTCAATGAACGGTTTGAAAAAACTAACAAACATGTAGTTTCGCAAATTGGCACACACGTACAGGAATTCCTGATGAATATACTAAAAGTCCCCGGTGGTAGAGGGGAGCTCGCAGCGCCATCTAGGATTTTATATGTAGGTGTGTTTTTTCAGTTTTCGTCTGATATCTTAAAAACACTATTTACTTGCGAGCAAAATTGTTGCTTGACGCATAAAAGAGCGTAAAATTATCTTTAAAAAATCTTTTTTATGATGTATTGTATAGCTATAATAGTTTCCGAGGAATTAAATTTCAAAGTTTGTGAATTTTCGAAAAACTGACCATTTGTTTCGCTCTTTTCTATTTTTGGAGCTTTTTTCTATTTTAGCGTCCTCAGTGACTAATTTAATGTGATTCCTTTATTTTTGCATTCTGAAGTAGTGAAGGTCATTATGGTGATTTGAGTTGTTGAAACTGGAAAACAGGTGAGGGTACTCTAAGTCCCGGGTGGTGGGGAAGGAGCTCGCACGACCACGAAATTAAAGTACGTGTTTTCCGTTTTTGTCTTATATCTCAAAAACTATTTACTTGCAGACAAAATTGTTATATGACGAATTAAAGAACGTAAAAATATTTTTAAAAAGTTTTTTTACTTTTGTTGTATCTATAATAGTTGCCGAGAAATTAAATTTCAAAATTATTGAATTCTCGGAAAACTGACCATTTTTTCGCTTTTTTCTAATTTTGGAGTCCTTCGAGGATTTATTTGATGCGATTCTATCTTCGGTCTGAATTAGTGCAAATTATTAGGAGGATTTAATTTCTTGAAATTAGAGAGCAGGTGGGGGAGGAAAACGGCGAGTAATATAGAAAGACAAAAATATGTGCAGGTGTTCTCTGCATTCTATTTTTTTTCCTTACGCCATAATCTAGCAAACAAAGACACAAAATGCGGATAAAAAATAAACACGTGATTATAAAAATTGGTACACATGGACAAAAAGGTCTCCTAACGAACATATTAAAAGTCCCCAGAGGTAGAGGGGTTTTGATGGAAGCTCTCGCCATTATCTTGGAATTCCGTTCTTTCGGTTTATCTTGAATTGCGTTTTCTCAGCATTAGTCTCATGTCTCACAATTGAGACACACGGCAGTGTGTCAGCCAAGTTCAGAAATCAAGCGACACATCTGCCAGTGTGTATCTTACACGAACCATTTCAAGTTAATTTTGACCCCCTCATTTCTCAAAAACCATTAAATCTACGTGCTTGAAATTTTGTATGTCTAATAGAGCTGCATAGTAGACCTATGATCCTAAATTTCATGAGTGTACCTCTTACAGTTATGGAATTATTAAGATATGAAAAATGTCATTTTTAACATTGACTCACTCACTCAAAATGTTTACGAACTTCCAAGTGTCTCACATACTTAAAATTTGGCATAAAGATAGATTTTCATGCAAATGTAAAGGGAAAAATCTAAAAAGTCAAAAAAACTACATTAAAGTAGCAAAAAATTACGCTATTTTTTGAGCATCACGGCGTAATCACTTTACCACGCGATTGCAAAATATTTCGCCAAATAAATCAAAGCAAAAGGGCTCGTCAAACGTTGTCAAAACAAGGTTGTTGATGTTTTAAATTAACAATTAAATTTCTAACCAAAATGGGGCTTTAAACGATACTTTAAGAGCCATTATTTTGAAGTTCAGACAAGGTGTGGCAGTGACCATTTTTGATTTTTCTAATTTTTTTATATGTCAAAGTAGATCATGAGAAGTGAACATTCTGAAATTTTTAGCCTTCCAAAAAATTTTTTTCGCTCGTTAAAAATTTCCAAAGTTTGAGGTTTTGCAGCGCTGTTTTAGAAAAATTCTAAAAGTCGCATTTCAGTGCGCTTTAGCTCTTTACAGAAACACCACCTCACGGTTATGTTTATATTTATTGGTTGTACTGTATCTAGTGATGATGACTTCATAGTTATTTTGGTTGTTGGATGTTGCTTTCTTCAGATAAGGGGTCGCAAAGTATGGAATTTATCCGTTTTCACGCAAGTTTAACCTGCGTTGTTTCCCCCCAAAAAGCCACCCCCCGAAATTTTTTTCACATATACTAAAAGTTTATAGTATGAAGAGAGTAAATAGCACAAAATTTGTTTGAGGTTTAATTTTTTTTTAGGAGAAAAATGCCCTGATATTTTTCAAATTTTCAAAAATTGTGCTTTTTTGATCACAATTAACTCAAAACAGCATCACTAGGAAAAAAAAACCTTTTATATATTATGGTACCTGGCTATGTGTAAAACATCATGAAAAAGAAAACAGCGTGGGATCTCTTCTTGTTTTCTAGAAAAATATTTTTTTGTAGCTCATTTTATGCGTTTTCTCGTGCGTAAAACGTGAGTCTAGTATGCAGATTAGACCTGCTAAAACTTAAAGGATGTAGTAAGAATGTATATATGTGTGTATAGAGAAAGAGAAAAAGACTAGCAATACTTTATTTTTCTGATTTTTACAAATTGATGGTATTTTAATTGCAGGTAAATCAGAAAACGATAAATCAATATTATATATATATATATATATATATATATATATATATATATATATATATATATATATATATATATATATATATATATTATCAATCCCAAAATAATTCTTTCTTATTTATGTCCATAGCAGTGGAAGAAATTTCAAGAATAATATCTGCTTCACTTTCCTCTAAATGTCTATTTTCTATGTAATCTTCAAATACCTGTTCAGAGTTCTGTTTCTTATGGTCTTGGTCAGGCATCTACCAATCAACAAGGAGAAAACAAAGAAGAAAACATTTTGTCAATCTCATGTGTGGGGTGGGCTCTCCCAACTCGTAAAAGTACACGATTTTCAATGAAACAAAGAGAGTTTCTTTAAGAAAAGTTCCTCTATGGTGAGGAAACCGGGAGAGTCCGACCAAGTAGAACATGCAATAAGAACAGAGATGATTGAAGACATAAAAATATTCCAAACGAACAATATCTGACAAAAAGTCAATTTCAAGCTGCTTTTAGCCGATATACAAAGCAAAAAAAAAAAAAAAAAGCAAATAATACTGATTTGTCAAGAACCGACAGCCTTTTAGAGGTATTTGAAGATAACATAAAAAATAGACATTTAGAAGAAAGTGAAGCAGATATTGTTCATGAAATTTCTTCTATTGCTATGGACATAAATAAGAAAGAATTATTTTGGGATTGATACGATAAAACGATATATATATACACACACACATATATGATATCGATTTATCGTTTTCTGATTTACCTGCAATTAAAATACCATCAATTTGTAAAAATCAGAAAAATAAAGTAGTGCTAGTCTTTTTCTCTTTCTTTAGATATACATTCTTACTGCATCCTTTAAGTTTTAGCAGATCTAATCTGCATACTGGACACACGTTTTATGCACGAGAAAACGCATAAAATGAGCTACAAAAAAATTATTTTCTAGAAAACAAGAAGAGATCCCATGCTGTTTTCTTTTTCATGATGTTTTACACATAGCTAGGTACCATAATATATAAAAGGTTTTTTTTCCTAGTGATGCTGTTTTGAGTTAATTGTGATCAAAAAAGCACATTTTTTGAAAATTCGAAAAATATCAAGGCATTTTTCTCCTAAAAAAAATTAAACCTCAAGCAAATTTTGTGCTATTTACTCTCTTCATACTATAAACTTTCATTATATGTTAAATTTTTTTCGGGGGGTGGCTTTTTGGGGGGAAATAACGCAGGTTAAACTTGCGTGAAAACGGATAAAATCCATACTTTGCGACCCCTTATCTGAGGAAGCAACAACCCCAACCAAAATAACTATGAAGTCATCATCACTAGATACAGTACAACCAATAAATATAAACATAACCGTGAGGTAGTGTTTCTGTAAAGATCTAAAGCGCACTGAAATGCGACTTTTAGAATTTTTCTAAAAAAGCTCTGCAAAACCTCAAACTTTGGAAATTTTTAACGAGCGGAAAAAAATTTTTGGAAGGCTAAAAATTTCAGAATGTTCACTTCTCATGACCTACTTTGACATATAAAAAAATTAAGAAAATCAAAAATGGTCACTGCCAAAATTTCCGTTTTTTGTCTGAATTTCAAAATAATGGCTCTTAAATTCCGCTAAAATGAAAAATGATCCATCAAATAATTAAAATTGCAAATCTAGAGCTAAGCCTTTAAAATTAAAAATAACCAGGTTTAAAATTTATAAAATCTTTAGATCTCAATTAAATGCAAAATTTTACAGGAGGAGCAAAAATGGCAGCAATAATTTCAACAATTGAGAAATATTTTCGCCAATTCTGCATATTTTAGGATCTACGTTATGATTATCCCCCTGAACAATAAATTCCAGACAGATTTTGAGATGAGTCAGCAATTTTCCTAATTGTCGACAAATCTGAGGACGTCAAAGACCAAGAACTAATGTACTTTGGCCTTGCTGATAAATGGGTAAAACAGACGATTACTACCTAAAATTGGCGATCGCACCAAGTCCAAAGCCATCGAAATATCTTCAAAACTTCTAATAAAGAGAAACCGCAAACCAGTGAACCGTAAAAGCAAGGGAAAAAAAGGAAATCATATAGTTATATACGCTTTTGCATTTATAATCGTCTGAATTAGAATATAACCTTTGATTCAGCTTTTCAAAAAGTAATGATATCCCAACAAAACATAAATGTGAAAAAGAAGGCAAGTTCGGTCGAAATGAGGTTGGAGGTAGACGGTGTCCCCAACAAAAAATAGTTCAGATCTAAACTGTTACCAAGTTCCATAGCAGTTCCACATAGATGTTGGATTTTCCCATGTTCTTCAATTCATTTAGAAAACAATTTTTCACTTTCTTTGATAATGGATTTTAAACTTGCGGCAAGTTCTAGTCATCGCTATTTTTTTTTTTCAAACTTGCCAAGTTTTAAATCTATTATCAAAGAAAGTAAAAAATTGTTTTCTAAATGAATTGAAGAACATGGGAAAATCCAACATCTATGTGGAACTGCTATGGAACTTGGTAACAGTTTAGATCTGAACTATTTTTCGTCGGGGGCACCGTCTACGTCCTACCTCATTTCGACCGAACTTGCCTTCTTTTTCACATTTATGTTTTGTTGGGATCGTTTTTTCTTGAGAGCAAAAGCATCAATTAAAGAGCACAAAATTACCTTCAGAAATGTTTTTGTTTTAATTGTAATAGTTGCAGACAGAATGTGTTTCCAAATTCTTGAGATTTGGAAAATTATGTACTTTTTTCCTTTTTTTTAATATTCAGGACTCTGCAAAAGACATATTAATCGCTTGGTTTTAAATAAATGGACTGTTATATCATTTACGTCAACTAGAACGCGAAAAGACCTCTATTCATGTAAGAAACAAACGTGTACCCTTCTGCGAAGGATAAATGATAAAATTAATGATAAAAAATTCAGCATGCAAAAAGGGCATCTTCCTCCTAAGATTGTTAAAACAGTGTTATTTGTTGATAAACCGTTAAGGTCAGTTCGTTTTCATCCCGGTAGTTCATGCAAGCAATGCTACAGTTTGCACTTAATTTTCTGTGGCCACATCTTGTGATACATACTTTCGTTATGAATGAAATATCCAGAGAGAATTGAGTAAGGAGCAAAACGACTAGCAGTTGTGATGGGTTTCCATGAAGTGCCGGCTTTTTTCATCCCGAAGATCAGCTGGTAGTGGTCTTCCCAACCACTTTTATTAGACGTGTCGGTATACTCATAACGCTTGAAATTTTATGACATCTTCGCCTGGAGGCATGGATGCAAAATGTGGTTTTTCCGTCCTTGATACTCTCTGGAAAGATATAAACCTGTGTTTATCCAGAGAAGTTGCATTTAAAACATCCCCATGTACGGCCAAGAAAAATGTTTGGTCTGCCTCAGTTACTTGCTCTATGATAGAAAGGGGGCTAGAGAACGCTTCCGGAATGTAGATCAACAATTTATTTTTCTGCAACAATTTTATGAATTTTATTTTACCTTTGTTATGTGTAGTTGATGTCGTGTTGCAACTGAAGAAAGCACGGATAAGAAGAATTCGATCCTTGAGCTCTCTAGTGTTTTGCAATTCCTGTGTGCAAAATATCTTGGTATCCACTTGACCTTTTCCTGGTTTTCACGAAAGGAATATTATTATCACTTGGAATCAGAGCTACTAATGGTATATCAAGATCCACGTCTTCATCTACGACAACTTCGCAAAATAATAATTCTATCCGGACATTTCGTTCATAATGAAAGGATGTAGCACAAAATGTGGCTGCAAAAAAATTAAAGAAAGAAAAAAAAAGGTGTACACTATAGCGTTGCTTGCAGAAACTGTCAGGATTTTTTTTTAAAAATGACCTTAAAGGTTTATCAACAAATAACACTGCTTTAACAATCTGAGGAAGAAGATGCCCTTTTTGCATGTTTGAATTTTTTATCATTAATTTTATCATTTATTCCTATCGCAGAAAGGTACACGTTTATTTCTTACATGCGTAGATGTCTTTTTGGGTCTACACAACATAGTCCATTTATTTAAAAAAACAAGTGATTAATATGTCTTTCGCAGAGTTCCGAAAAGGAAAAAAGAGAAAAAAGTAGATAGCTTTCAAAATTTGCCGAATTTGGAAGCATATTCTGTCTGCACCTATTATAGATAACAGATACAAGATAAACCGAAAAAACGGAATTCCAAGATAGTGGCGGGGGATTTTTAGTATGTTCGTTAGGAGACCTTTTTGTATCATGTGCACCAATTTTTATAACTACACGTTTGTTTTTTATCCTCGTTTTGGGTCTTTGTTTGTTAGATTATGGCTAACGGGGAAAAAAAGGATGAAAAGAACACCTGCACATATTTTTGTCTTTCTGCATTACTCGCCGTCTTCCTCCCCCACCTGCCCTCTAATTTCAAGAAATAAAATCCTCCTAATAACCTGCACTACTTCAGACCGAAAAGAGGAAAGAATCATATCAAATAAATCCTCGAATCACTCCATACGTAGAAAAAGAGTTACCGAAAACTCAATAATTTTGAAATTAATTTCTCGTCAACTATTGTAGATACAATAAAGGTAAAAAAAAGCTTTTAAAGATATTTTACGTTCTTTAGTCCATCAAGTAACAATTTTGTTTGCATGTAAATAGTTTGAGTTATAAGACAAAAACTGAAAACAAGCACTTTAATTTCAAGATGGTCGTGCGAGCTCCTTCCCCACCACCCGGGACTTCAAATACCCTCACCTGTTTTCCAGTTTCAATAAATCACCATAATGACCTTCACTACTTCAGATTGAAAAGAGAAAGGAATCACATTACATCAGTCACTGAGGACGCTCCAAAAATAGAAAAGAGCGAAAAAATGGTCAGTTTTTCAAAAATTCACAAACTTTGAAATTTAATATCTCTGAAACTATTATAGCTACAATGAAACATAAAAAAAGGCTTTTTAAAGATAATTTTACGCTCTTTAATGTATCAAACAACAATTTTGCTGGCAAGTAAATAGTTTGAGATATCAAACGAAAACTGGAAAAAACACACCTAAAATCCTAGGTGGCGCTGCGACCTCCCCCCCCACCACCGGGGACTTATAGTATGTTCATAGGAGCCCTTCCTGTACGTGTGTGCCAATTTTCAAAACTACATGCTTTTTTCATCCTTATTTTCACCTTCGTTTACTAGACTATAGTTTTTCACCCTCGAAACAATATAGTTCAGTACTTCTCTACTCGATGGAGTAAGATATTATGATCTACGTCCAAAACAGAGTAAAAATATGATTAAAGGGCATTTAGTGGAGTTTACAAAGGTAACATGCGACGGGCCAGCTTAATACAGGGAGTAGAGATTCTAGCAATCTATCCATACCACCTTTGAACATATCCGTTCTCTACGTTTGGTAAAGAACGAGACAAAAGTAATGCCTGCTTTTTCCTCTTACCATAGGGAAATTTCTTACTGAGTTGGAAACAATCTGTAAGAAAGCGACGTTTTGGTGACTGCAAATGAGCCCTTTGACGCTTTCTAAAGACATAAGTTTAAACACTAAAGATTGAGAGGAGATGTAATTCGAGTTTACCCGGATCGAAATTATACAGGGTGTTTCTAAATGAACAGTGGAGTTTTAGCGCTTTGTAGTTTTTGTTGCGTAAAACTTAAAATCGTGGTTAATACACGACATGAAAGAGCAACTTAAACAGTTATACGTAGTAGTTTACAAGTGCTCAATGTGAACACTTTGAATCTCACATTACAAAGCGAGTCGATTACCTAGTTCGGGTAAATCGGCTGCTATACTCGATTGCAAGCTTACTTGACTATGGAGAAATGAGCTGCGCTCAAGCGAAGGAAATAGTTTCTAGCGCTTTGTCCGATAATGGGGAGGAATTACGCTTATCGCTTTAGAAATCGGATTAGTTAGTTAAACCCACGCTTACGCAACATTTTTTGTCATAATTTCTATCAATCATTAAATATTTCCAATTTTATCAGCGAAGCAGCGCAGAGCGTTTTCTCCACTTCAATCAAACGCTCCAGCCAATAGCAGTTCACAGACAGTTATCGACATTCTCTTATTCGCTAAAAAGTGTAACGTTTTGTTAACTCGTTTTTTCTTCCGCGCGTCGTGACGTCATAGTCAACTTAAGTTGCAAGCAAGTATAGTAGCGGCACCTCCACACGATCCCACGAAATCCTCGTGAAATTCGGCGAGAACGGCGGCCATGCGAAAGAAGCTCTCTGCTCACTGCGTCACACGCCATGTGATTTCTACCTTGAGGGTTCTTGATGGATTGTGTGAATCGCTACTAGTGACTAAACCGTCCTAAGAAAAAGTATTGAGGCTACTGTTGCAACAATTACCTCACAAACACTAAAAAACGTCTGGGAAGAACTGGGCCATCAACTTGATGTGTGCCGTGAGACAACGCGTAACTGTTTGAGTTTCTCTTTCATTTCATGCGTTAACTAAGATTTTAAGTTTTACGTAATACATACCAGAAAGCGCTAAAAACCCGATATTCATTTTAAAACACCCTGTGTATTTTTTTAATTACTGACATAACGGCTTCAACTCTTCTCCGTGGCTTTTTCGACTTTGCAACACTCAAGTAGGGGAATGCAGGGCAAAGTGAAGTAATTGCTCTACTTTTAACGCCACTTAGCCGGTAATATATTTTAATCATGTTGTTACACATGTAATCTATTCCAGTCAAGAAAAATTACCTCTGAAAATCATAAAATATGATATTACAAGCAATTTTCAAGAATTGCTACTCATATTGTAATATTTTGCTGTAAGTCGAAAACTTTTTTTGGTATTATTAAGTGATAAATTTTGCATAATTAACATATGAAATATTGAGGCCTTTAAATAGTCGACGCAGTATTTAGTTAATGCTAAGCTTTATTGTATTTTAAATATTTTGTAAAATGGGACAAGTACATGCGAGGCAAAGTGAAATAGTTAATTTCGTTTAATTATTCAATCATTCATTAAATCTCGTACGTATTCTTTATTAATTACATTAACAATTTATTTTATTAATTCACTTATTTATTAACTCATTCGCTTATTTTCTCATTCGTTAACTGTTACTCGCTCATTTATTTGTCCTCATACATTAATTGATTAATTTAATTAATCTTTTTTTCTGTATCTTTTCATATACTCATTCAGCCTTTTATTTACCGATTATTTGCCAAAAAATAATTTTTAAATCGAATAGAAAACATTTCATTACAAAAATATTTCCTTTTTCGCTTTACCCCATGAAAAAAAAAATCCACTTTTTTTTTGGAGGGCGCAGATTTATTGCCAAAAATGTAAAATAATATTTCAACAAGTTTTATTATCAACTAGTGGTACCCGCACGGCTTTGCCCGTAATAGAAAAATTAAAAGGTCTTTTGGTTCGCCTGTATATTTACAAATAATGTATGGTTAATTTTCTCGCCAATTGGCTTGTGCCTATGTTACGGTTCCACGTTATGATAATTTCATAATTTACTCGTCCATCTTATGATATTTTTGTTCTTAAAATTGGAATAGAAAAAGAACCACATCGAATTTTCCAAAAATCGCTTCGAGGTGCACACCCCCTTGCTACAACCTAACTTTATGCCAAATTTCATGAAATTCGGCCGAACAGTCTAGACGCTAAGCGCGTCACAAAGATCCTGACAGTGATCCCGACGGACAGATATACTTTCAGCTTTATTATTAGTAATAAAGATGGGGTTAAGTAAAAATTGAACCATTTTTTTAACGAAATATTTTCAATTTGATTGTAAAAAATATTTTTGATCAATGAGTAAATAAATATGCGTAAATAAAGGAATGAATGGATAAATGAAAAATAACGAAACAATAAACTAATAAATAAATAAATATATGAGGACATATAAATGAGTGATAAAATAGTGATTAAAAAGAAAAACAGTACATGAATGAATAAATAAGCGAATTCTTAAATGTAAGAATGCAAATAAATTAGTAAATGAATACGTTAGTGGTTTTAGTAAATTATGGAATGAGTAAACGAAATGAACTAATTCACTTTGCCCCACCCACTTTGCCCTGCATGCACTTGACTAACTGAGCAAAATATTTTAAGAGCAAATAAGCTCAATAACAAAATCAATATTTCAGCGAACATTAGTAGGTCTCAATATTTATGAGGATATATAAATAAATGATATTACATTTATATATTCTCAATATATGAGGATATATGAATGAGTGATAAAATAGTAATTAATAAGAAAAACTACATGAATGAATAAATAAGCGAATTCTTAAATGTAAGAATGCAAATAAATTAGTAAATGAATACGTTAGTGGTTTAGTAGATTATGGAATGAGCAAACGAAATGAACTAATTCACTTTGCCCTGCATGCACGTGACTAACTGAGCAAAATATTTAAAGAGCAAATAAGCTCAATAATAACAAAATAAATATTTCACCGAACATTAGTGGGTCTCAATATTTAAAATGTTAATAAGAACTTTATCAATTGATAACAAAAATATTTTTTTTTTTTGACACTTAAAGCATCAATTTTTGAAAACTGCTTGTATTGTCATACGATTTGATCGTCAGAGGCGATTTCTTCCGAGATGGAATAGACTGCTTGTGTTACTTAAATTATTAGTAGATAGGTGGTGCTAGAAGCAGATTAAATACTTCACCATTTCACTTTCCTCTGCTTTTATGGGGAAAACTTTTGGTATTGGTACAATGTCTTTTATGAACTCCCTGAATAACAATTTGCAGAAATTTTGCCTGGATAACAAAATTTCTGTTGAGTAAGACTTTTGAATTGTTTTAGAGTAAAATTGGCATACTTATGTCAAAAGTGTAGTTTTATTCTTTTTCTTCAGGTTTTTCTCTATACCTTATAGGAATGTAACCATTTCTAGCGGGAGAGTGAGTATTACAAGAAGCTATACTGAAATCTTGTTAACTGATATAAATCTTTTTAAACTGAGTGGTTCTTTCCTGTATTACTGTTATGATATATTTTCATTCACTTAAATGTCGAGGAACAAAATTTAGCTTTAATAATTCACAGTAACACGGAAAAGAAAAATCTTTGTATTACTTATGAATATGAAGAAAACTGTTTTGAAGTTTTTATGAAAATTAAGTGCCCAAATGAATCACAAAAATAAAACTTAGCATGTACTACAAAAATGTTTAAAAAAAAATATCTAAAAGAATTCAGGTAAACAGAAAATCATCAAAACGTAACTATGACTCACCTACTTTTCATAATGAGCGCCATTTTCTCAATGCATAATTCCCTTTGTACATATCCAAGGAGATGGTTGATTCCAGAGCAGCTATTCAGGCAGTTACAACGATCCAAAAAGAAAGTGATACTTCTAAGAGCTGCAAATAAGACCAATATCTTCCAGTGGGCATCTATGGGAACAAAATGGCTGACTCCCTGGCCAAGCAAGGTTCTTTAGATCGCCAAGTGAACTGTCCCATTCTCAGTGAGTCACTGACTCGTTTCTGCAAAAACAAAGTTCAAGATCAACTTACGGTCATAAACAAAGCCAACTTGAACGACAAACATTGGCCTGAATTTCAAGAGATGTGGAAGACTTACTGTAACAAACACAAACCTCGAGCGAAACTGTGGCCCTTTTCAGGCTCTCTACAGGCCATGATTGCGTGGCTGAGCACTTCCGTAAGATAGGCAGGTACTAGATGTTAAGATACCTAATTTGCAGTTCTGGCAACATAAATGCTACTCATCTCCTCTCTTGCTCGAAACTTAACCCAACTGATCAAAAACTAAAACGACTCTGAAAGCTTTATTGGTCTGCGCGATCTGTCATGGACTCCCTGAAATGAATCTCTCTTTATTTCTGCCACAACTGTGAAATCCTCTAATTTCAGATTTATTTTTGATTTTATATTGCTACTTTTGTTGCATGTTCTATTGTTTATTATAATATTTTTTCATATTCTCGGCTGCCTTTTGAATGGATTCATATCTTTCTGAATAAAGCCATATGTAACAACAACATATCCAAGGAGAAGCTTTTCCTTGTCCTGCCACAGTGATCTCAAACTAACAAAAACCGAATTCTTAGTACGGTGAGAACAAGTGTCATTTCTTTGCATCTGCAGGTAAGGAAAACACTTTTAAATCAGTGTAGATAAGATGTGGCAGGTTGCTTTCGTTTGCATGTACACTCTGTCGTACGTAAAATGATTCTTACGTAAAATGAACGCCTGAGTTCAAATATGGAACCCTCCTCCCTCCCCCATCGCGTTCATTTTTCTTTTCTGTTTTATTGTCCTAGGACACCTAAAGGGGAACTCCGTAAAAGCGTTTTCTTTACCAACAGAGATTCAATGCAAAGAAAGCAACTTTCCTGTACAGTTCCAACTAACATTAACAGGTAAAATTTATATTACAAATGAACAAAGGTAGGCTTACAATGTAACTTTTGATGTATTTAATTATGTTTCTGGGGATGCACCTCCCACCTCCTCCTCCCCCCTTCCTCTCCTTTAAACTGTTTTCCCCTACAAAATGTCGTTGAAACGAGTAATTTTTTTTTAAAAAAACAACAAATTTTTGAAGAAAAAAAAAAAAAACTATCGCCGTAACCATGAATATCCTAAGTATTGGAATCTCACCGGTTTCTGAATAGCAGATTTTTGAAGTGTGTGTTTTGACTCATCCATTGGTTATACTGGCGTGCTCATCACAAAAGTCCTATGCATACTTTTTATCAAAATTAAGTTTCGGTCACCAGTGGTTCGTCATATTTCACCTAAATACAATAATTTATGGTCATTTGTCAATGGGAATTTTTTTTGAGCAATCACAATTGCTTATTGCTTTCATTTGACTGTTTTTGGCGTGCTATCATTTTTAGCACCGGCGCGGCACCACCCTCTGCCAGCACCACCCGTCGCGTCGGCCGGCCTCAAGATGCTGCTCCTCTAGCGAAAACCTTCTCCAGGTTGCGTCCATATCCTACACACACACGAAAACACAGACACACAAATACACACAACTGCCCACACATTCATGCCTGCACACAGACACAAACACATATGCTTACACACACACACATACACATACCCCACCCCCACGCACACAAACACTCATACACACAACTACCCACATACTCATGACTGCACACAGACACAAACACACATGCCTACACACATACACATACCCCCCCCCCACACACATACAAACACACACACTCATGATTGCGAAAAACATAATTTGAATTCAAGATGACAAAATTCAAATTAATTTTTCTTTTTTTTTAATATTCTGAAAAAGTTGCTTGTGAATCAATACATGGAAAAGCAAAACTTGAAACGAGAGAATTTCGCCTTTTTAACTCTGCTACCACTTTGGCGCATAGCGCGGGAGTATAAGTCATTCAGATTTTACTCAACCACAATTAATTATGACAGGTGCAACGTGTGATCTGTTCGTCTTTTCACTGATGACCAATGGTCATCTTAAAATTAGATGATGCTTAGATGATGTCATTATTTTATCGAAGGAGGTTTTTGGTTCATCATGAAGCCTATTTAAATTAAAAAGTCTGAAATGATTAATTCAGTATTCTACTTTAATGTGGACTAACTAGCAAAATTAATTAATTTAAAACAAATAGGGGAACATGGGGCAAAGTGAAATAGCAGGGCAAAGTGAAATGGTGAAATATTTACTACCATATGTAGTCTATTCCAGTCAGGGAAAAAATACCACCGAAGATTAAAGCACTTGGTAATACAGGCAAATTTATAAAGCAAATACTCATACTGTAATATTTTGTTATAAGTCAAAAATTTATTTTGTTACTATAAAATGAAAACATAAGTGTTATTGACATTCTAAATATTGATTGAGACCTCCTAATACTCAATGCAGTATTAATTTAGTTAATATTAAGCTTATTTGCATTTTAAATAAATTGAACAATCAGTCAAGTACATACGGGGCAAGGTGAATGGGACAAAGTGAAATACTTATTTCGTTTACTCACTCAATCATTTAATATAAATTATATACTTTTCATTAATTCATTTACATTCCTTCATTTAGTAAGTCTCTCATATATGTATTCATTCATTCATTTTCTTATTCATTCTTTCTTTTACTCGCTCGTTTATTTTTATTCATGTATTAATTGATTTATTCATTTTATTCTTCGTTTATTGTTTCATTATTTTTTCATTTATTCATTCAACCTTTTGCTTACTGATTCTTTTGATCAAAAATATGTTTTATAATAGGATAGAAAATATTCGATTAGAAAAATATTTTATTTTTGACTTTGCCCCATTTAAAAATATTTTTTTTTTTTGGAAGACTCAAATTTACTGATAAAAATTTAAAAAAATACTGTTTCAACACAAGTTTTATTATGAAACAATGTTTTTCTTTATGTACTGTAAGTTTCAATACAAATTTCCGATTTGTTCCTTTTGAAAAAAAAATCATTCATTATAACCGTTTCACTTTGCCCCACATTCCCCTGCTATACATTTCTTCAAATTAACTCTCAAAAATGCATAGAATATACAGAGTAATTCAGAAGAGTTACTAAAAATGGCAACTTTTTTTTTTTTTTCCAAAAATTGCAATTCCGCTTTGGTGAACGGGACTTCTAAAATGGAATATGACATTTTTCGAATATTTCGAGCATCTCTAAATCATTAAAAACTACAAATCTGTCTTTGGTATGTATGAAGTAGCAATCTATTATACATGCAAGTAATTTATTTTTAATTACTCATTTATGTCAAAAATACATATAAAGTATCAAACTGAAATTAAGATTTTTATATTTGTCGCGCGTCTTCTGAATGTAGTAGAGTAAACTGGCGATTATCCCCGTAGTAAGCTGGCACGATAATCGCGGATAAGCGAATTCGCGGACAATCCCCACATTAGGTTAAAACGATGCTAGTATATGCAATGGTTGAAAAAGGTCCATAGCACTCGCGTGCTTTGAAATTGAAGCTAACACGATGACAGTGTATGTGAAAGCTAAAAATGGATCGCTCATTATTGCAAAACATAAGCGAGCTAACAGACGTACTGCAGCAGACCAAACTAGGTTACGCCAAAAAGACTGGGGAGGATAGAACAATTTTTTCAAGACTAGTCCGGGCACTCGTTTACGCGTGAAATTAGAGTAGATTTAACTATGTAGGGTAGATCTAAAAATCAGTAAGTAGTGTTGATCTGAAGCAGAAACTAAATATCAGGTTTCAACAAGTTTAAAATCTGTGACCTTTGAAGGTTTGATGTCATTGGAGGGGGGGGGGAGAAAGAAAGAAATAAGAATGTCTAAATATAGATTTGGCACTTGTTAAGTTAAAATGCATGCCGTTATACATTCAGTTAGTCATCGCCGTTTTTTACTTCCTTTTTACAAAAAAGGAAGTATTGTATTCGCGAAAAAAAATTTCACTCAAAACTTGGCCTTAATTTCCATTTTGCTCACCCCCGAATTAAAGTTGAGTTTTTTTTCCCAACCCGACCAAACGCGGATAAGTGCCTAAGAATGTACATAGAAGGCACCTGAAATATCCAATTTGAAATTCCCCGAGTAAACTACAACGACGTTTCTCTTGACGTTCGTATGTATGTGCGTATGTATCGCGCGTAACTCAAAACCGGTATGTCCTAGAAAGTTCAAATTTAGTACGTAGACTCCTAGTGGGGTCTAGTTGTGCACCTTCCCTTTTTGGTTGCATTCGGTTGTTTCTACGGGGGTCTTTTGCCCCTTTTTGGGGGGGGAAACCATTGTTAATTTCGATGTAAATTCAAGTGGTGTTATAATCTGGCGGACACTTGGCGATATATCGCCAATATTTTGGTGAGCAAGTTTTGTCGCCAACTTGGTGACAAATTTGGGGATTAAAGAAGAATTTAAAAAAAAAATCTGCTTTCAATTTGGCCACTGTTGGTGATATTTAGAGAGTAAACTATTGAATCACACTAAAATTGCCAATAATGGGGAAATAACTTTAAATTGATGTAAAAGGGAGTCATGTGATGCACAAGTCAGCTCGTTTTTTTTTTTCTTTTGGAATATAAGAAAGGTTTCGGATAACTCGCCCGCGGAAAGTCTGGAGTTAACTGTATATTGTAACCCGGAAGTGGGCGCACTCAACTTATGTCTTCAACGTGTTAGTTATGAGTAAAAAAATACCTTCCTGATGAAAAATGAGAAATAACGCCGGAAAGTACAAATTTCAGATTACTGCAGACACGTTTTTCGGCGTCACAAGGAACGCCTTTTTCAAAGCAAGAGAAATGAGCATAAGAATGAAAAGACATCCCAAAAAAGTCAAGAGCCAGATAAACAAACAGCTTAGAAAATAAAAATATCGCACTAACCAGACACCAATGAAAAAATTATAAACCAATAGGAATACAAACAAAAATCATGAACTTTCTCAAAGTTAGGACGAAAGAGAAAGAATTCGATTGGATGAAGATTAAACCACAAAGCTAAAACAAAAAGAAAATGTCAATAAAAGCGAACCGCAAGAAAAGTAAAAAAACGTATGGAAGAAAAAACATCAAGAAATAAAACAAACCAAAAATAAAAATTTTCGGAAAAAGAAAAAATAAAGATAAATAGAAGAAAAAGGGAAAATGTAACCGCAGGACAAAAAGGAAATGAAAATAAACCAAGCAAGATACATTAAAAGGAATGGAAAAATAAGAAATGTATGCAAAATAGAAATATCGGATGGGGAAAGGACACTGTTAAAGATATGGAAGCCAGAATATTGGAAATATACGGAACTGCTTTAAGATCGTTAACTAAGTTAGAAATGTTCCTCAAAATATGGAAGGACTCCCAAAAGTCGAGACCTGATGAATTGGGACATTTTTGGATAATTTAGTAAGAAATAAGTGTTAAAATCAAAAACGTTATTCGAATCCCAACAATTTTGGGCAATACTACACTTATTTAATTGATGTTTTTTGTCATAATTTTGATGCTCTTTCAAGCAAAATTTAAAAGCACGCCGAGTGTGTTCAATGTAGGCAAGTTTGCAACTGCAATAAATTTTAAAGAACCCAAAACAATTTCGACGATGAATAGGACCTTGAAGAGAAGAGAACGAAAGTTTATTAACAGGACAGAACACCACCTGGGATTGGAAATGTTTTAGAATCTTAGCAATTCGTTAGTTCACAGATGGGAAGAATGGCAAAACAACCAAATTCTTTCTGATGAAAATTCGGTTAAGAACACTGGTTTGAGATTTATTTGAAAGGTTTTACAAATGGAATCAATCTAAGCTATCGAATAGTCTCCAACACTTGCCATAGCTTTTAGATATTTAAAGTTCTGCTTTTAAAAGGTCTGGTGAAGAACAAATATTAATAGCACAATAAGCATAAGTATTGAAAGCAGAATATTCTTGATTAGGAGGACGAGAGGATAGTTTATGAGGGGGTAAAGAAACTGCAAAATGTAGTTTTAAAACCAATTTCAGTTCGAAAAACGTGAACATCGAGAAAGGGAATAAATGCAATTACCCCGTTCTTTCTCACAAGAAAATTAAATATGAGGATCAATGGAGTTTGAAATAGATAAAACCTCATCATTCTCAAACTGGTTCTGGTTCATTAGAACAAAACAGTCATCAACATAGTGAGCATAGAATTGAAACTATTTTTTGGAACAACTTGACCTCAAAATAACGCATTTAAAATGTCAGTAAGAATGGATCAAACAGAGTGAGTTTCCCATAGCCTGACATAGTGTGAAATTCACCAATAAAACAAAAGCACATTGTTTTCGACAGGATAAAGTAAAGACGATAAATAACCAATACTTTAGAAGTGAAAGAAATTTAGAAAGTCTGCTTTTAAGGCATAACAATGTCTCTTGAATCGAAACGTTCGTAAATAAAATTGAAACTGCTGTTTTCGGAACAGCTTAACTTCAACATAATGCATGTAATCACTCAGAATGGGGCCTAGGGGGTTTCCCATAGCCAGACCATCTAACATAGTATAAAATTTCCCATAAAAAAACAGAAGAACATTGTTTAAGACGGATACGAATAAGAGAAAATTGTTCCTGAATTCCCGTCGAGGTAAAATGAAATTCAGAAAATCTTTGAAGGCATAACAATGAACCCTCAACGGGAACGTTCGTAAATATAGAAGTAACATCAAAAGAAGCTGTAAAAGAATCATTTCGAATGAATATAAGAATTATTTTAGCAAAATCTACAGAATTTAATAGTAATTAAATTATGACTAATAAGAGAAGAAAGCACATAGACTAGATATTTTTTAATTTTATAAAAAGTCGTTCCAATATTTTAAACAATCGGCCAGAAAGGAATGCCAGCTTTATGCACCTTGGGAAAGGCATGAAATCTAGTGTAATTAGCTACGGATGGAATAAGAGATTGTTTAAACATTTGAAGGTCATAGAGTGAACAGACTTGACAGCAGAAGGAATATATAGTTTTTTGCACCTTATCGCTAAGATTTTTAGAAATGTCTACATATAAACCAAAAGAAATCAAATTATTAGTTTCATCATTTGATTTGTCAAGATTTTTATAAGATGATTTGTCAAGAACAATTTGGCGGTCAGCCATGTCAGCTTTGCAACAACCAGATCAGAATTAAAAACTAAATCCTTAACACAACGGTTAACAGTATAAACAAAAACAGATTAAGAAATTTTACAGTTGAAGTCCATATTAGAATTTATAAGATGCTGAAACGAATCTTTCTCATAGGTCACTAAGTTTAAAAGCTTTCTCAGCATTAGCAATAAGTTTGGAAAAAGAAGGTTTAACTGTTACAGTAAAATCATCATTACATTTTAGAGCCTCCATTGAATAATTACTTAATGCAGAGGTTCCCAAACTTCTGACCTACGCGGATCCCCCCCCCCTCCGTCGCGCGCAAAAAAAAAAAAAAAAAAAAAAAACATTTTGACACAGTTAAATTTATTTTTTCTAAAATATTTTTACGCTTTTCCCCTTTTTTTGCTTATTATTCTGTATATTTTTCAGTGCTCTAGTCTGGTTTTCATTTTTCACATTACCATTTTGAGTAGTGGAAGTAAAACTATTTGAGATTCAATTAGGAACGAAAATGTTATCACCAGATTTCTACAAGTTAACTAATAAAAATGAACTTTTGAAGTTAGTGAACAAAACACTGTTACCTAGTTTAAGTGTATTAATTTTTCATATGAATTGTATTTTCATGGCGTATTACGATTTTAACTATTAACTATGTTTCGTCCTGCAAACATACTGATGCCTGCTTAAGTCTGCCTAAATTACAGGGAGCCACTGCCCTCTGCTCGCTATCAGTCACCAGTCCCCGGAAATTGCAAGCAGTTTCATTCATCGCAACCGATGCCTTATTAATCCTTTAAATGTACTTATAATTCTAAAAAGTGATGCTTACCATTAATACAGATAAAAATATCAACTACTTCCACTTGCACCAGTGCTACAACTCTTGCACTGGAGCAAGTGGAGCAAGGTGTACTGGTTGGCAAGGTGTACAAGGTGCACTGGTGCAAGGTACAACTGGTGCTTGTTGTACCTTGCTTACAACTCTTGTTCGTCAGTTCACCACATAATAACTACAGAGTCCATCAGGTGCGGATGCAATATAGTACTGTCTGACCACGGATTGTATGGAAAGACAAACCATCGTTTTACAGCCGGAAATGGACAAATCTATTATTTTTTAGCGATGTCAGCTTTTGCTAAAGCAGAGTTTCATTCAAATGAGTGGAACACGCGCATCAATTTTTTACTTTTCCCCCTTATTCACATAGATTCGTCTCAACTGGGCATTTGAAGTATGCTAATAATATCAATATATCGTGAGCACTAAATATTTTAGGCCTTGACGATTTGGCCAGAAAGGATAATTGCCCAAAATTTGGGGACTGGATAAAAATCTCGAGAATCAAACGTTTACTTTCACTTCAAATGATTTTGCTAAATAAACGTAAGCTCGTATTATGCAGCAAATGTATAAAACAGTGGCACTCCAGCCTTTGCTTGAAATTTTGAATGTTGACAATTCGCAACTCCAGCACTCGAATACGCTACCTTGCGGTGATAAGAAGTACACGTTTGCGTTTGCTGCCTCAAAAATTGTCCTTAAACTTAGTAATATCTCCTCAATCGCCAGATTTAAACTTAATGGAACATATTTGGAGATATCTGGCGGCTAGATTACGAAAATGCACCATTGAAACGAAAAACGAACTATATGACTCGAAGAGCGGCTGAACAATTACTCAAAAATTGCATTAAAAAAGAAAGAAAAAACAATGATATCTATTCCCGGACGTTTAAAAGCTGTTGTTTATAATGCATGATATTCTACTAAATAATAATTTTGTAAAAAATTAGATTATTTAATAATTTTTTTGATATTTTCAAAGTGTACAAAAACTTATGTGAGATAAAATTTCCTGCACTTTTTGGCTTTTGATTTTTAAAAAATTAAGTTTTAATGTTTTATTTAAAAATTTCGTGTAGTTTTCTTAAAAAGAGATCACAGATCTTATAATTAAATACCTATTCCGAAATATTAATTCTAACCAATGCATGGGGCCTATTTCATTGAAAGTCAAAGGTGTACGAACACTTTTGGGAGCCACTGTATATGATCAAAGACACAAACTGTGCGCAATGGATTACTGGGAGTATACCCTCAGAAAAAAATGATGGGAACATCATTGCTTATGAGTAATTTAATATTAAACCTTTTTGTATAGCTACAGTTTTTCATCCACAGTGGCATTGACGCAAAACTTCTTGAGCTGTGTTTAACTTTTTTTCCGCACACGGGAAGCGGTATCACTTTAATACAAATCAAGTACGAATTATTTGTAGCACATTTAGTTGAAATTATCATATCAAACTTAGTAATCTTGAAACTTAGGATATTTTCATGTATTATCTTTTGGTCGAACGTTCAAGGGGTGACTTAGTCCCAATTTCTTCTCACAGTTGTATCCCGTGACTTGTATGGTAACATTTTACCCTCTAAATTTCAGTGTTATTTTTTGGCTCCTACTAATAGGCCCTTTACTGTGAAACACTTTAGTGATGTAAAATAGCTCATAGTATACGACTAAATAGGTTACATTCTTAAAACTTACCAGCTAATTGCTAAGATGGTACGAATTTAGTTATTCATTTTTATTTATTTATTTTTTATGTGTTAGGTTCAAAAAGAGACATAACCTAATTCCATTATTATGAAGGAGTATGTTCGAATGCATAGAAGTGACCTCAAACGAATTACCCGGAAAAAAATTTCCATTCATGGAGCTGAAATAACGCCCCACTTGGTGCGCCTTTTGTGTATGTGTGTGTGTGGAGCCATGTGCGTGCGTGCGTGTGTGTGTGTGTGTGTGTAGGCGCATACCGCCTAGGTGCCAACGCCTAGGGGAGGTCAGTTCGCGGAGGCCATAATTTGACACTACCTTTTAAATAATAAAATCTGCTCATGTTAAGCCTTGAATGAACGCAAATGATTTGTAACAGTGGCGACGAAAATGTGTCCTCTTAATAAATTTTAAAACTACGAGTTAGCTTATTCATGTCGTCATGGTAGCTTTCCCCATTCAAAAAATACTGTTGTCGCTTAAATAGAAGGCAGCTATTCAATCAAGATTATTTTTTGTTACAGGTGTGGCACTGTCCTTGTTCTTGCACACATTGTCCTTGAAGATTCAGAATTAGTATCCAAAAATAGTATCCAAACAGGTTTAACAAATATTTACTTTTGAAGAACAGCTATTTGGCAATCATACTGCCAAAGTATGCCATTAATAAAGTATTTTTTAGCTAAGGTGTTCACTAAGCCCAAACCAACCCCCTGATAGTGTGAGATTGAGTCACATTGGTTTCTACAAGATATCGGTGTGCTGTTCCCAAAGAGTGCCAAGCTTTCAGGGGGGAGAGGGGTTGTGAGTGTGTAACAAAGGGGGAAGGGGGTTACAAGAAGTGTGACAGACATTTTAAAAGAGCTATGTTTATGAAAAACAAAGCAACGTGTGACAAAGAGGGACACGGGTAAGGTGAAGTGTGACAAAACTGAACATTGTGATGAAAATTAAAAACTTGCTGTTCTTGTAAGCGAAGTTGGCAAAACAATGTTTCGAAAAAAAACATTGTTCAAACAAACAACGTTCTCTTTAAAATGAATGAAAAGTACCCAAAAAGTGGCACAAATTCACTCCATTTGACGGTTTCAAAAGAAACAAAAAGATGGAGCTTATCCATCCCTTGAATCTGGGTGAACTGACTTAAGTTCTACAATCCACTTTTTATTGAGACATAAATGTTAACGTTTCCCTTTATATGCAACTAAAGTTTTTTCACTATCGCTATTTCCAAACTTGATTTGGGTGACTGATGAACTTTTAAAAATCAGAATTCATTTGAGCTACAAAATGTGAAAAACACGAAATTTTCAGAGAAAATAAATTAGACCTTTTGAAAACAATGCAATTATAAATTATGGTATAATTTTTGAATTATGGTTTGGTGGAAATGTCATACTCCAGTGAGTAGGAAGAATGGAACTTACCAATTGGAAGATGCAATCATACTCTCCTCATTTCTCAGTTAATTTAAGAATACTTCAGTAGATGGCGCAGGTGGATGTCAGTTTTGACATTTTTGAAGGAAATTATTGCTAAAATGAAATGAAAAATAATATTAGATTTAACATTAAGCATAATTTCAGAAAATTATTCATCAAGAAAAATTCAGGGAATAGTACTCCGCATTTTATTCGCTAACAGACATCAAAGAAAGATTTGTACCTTCAAAGAGAAAACTAATAAATACCTGCTAACATCTGCTGGGGGAAAAATCAGTAAGTGATCGTGAGACACAGCAATATCTCATCTTTCATTGCTAATTAGGGAAGAATGTAGGGGGTTTTTTTTTACTAAAAAGGGGGTATTTAAATACCAAAAAGAGAGAAATAACCAAAATCCACGAATCACTCTGAAAAACCCAATCGAGTTGGTAGGTATGCATAAGAGTTAATCTGGGTTTGATAGTAATAAATACCAGAAGCTTAAAATAAAATTTGAAATTTTGATGTGTAGATTTCAAATTAGGTTTTTCGCAATAACGAGTTGCGATAGCACATTACTCGTTGGGCCTTGTGTGTATGTGTGTAGACGTGTATCATGTGCGTGTGTAGGACAGAGGCGCCACCGCCTGGTAGTGGTCCCGCTCGTGGTGGCCATCATTTGACACTACCTTTTAAAAAATAAAATCTGCTTATGTTGACTATTGAATGAACGCAAATGATTTGTAACCATTGCGACGAAAGTTTTACCTCTTAATAAATAAAACAACGAGTTAGCTTCTTCCTGCCGTCATGGTAACCTGAAAAATGAGAGCAACATCAAACTCGGTCAAATGATTTTAATATGCAACAATTCGCGATTGCACAAAAAATATGATATGTACCCCACACACTGCTTCCTTTACGTCTACTAAATGATCTGTTTTAATGTCTCAAAAGAATGGGTGCATGTGCCCATTAGCGAGCGTTAGAAGCAACACTTCTTTAATGAATTGCTTTTTACACATTTCCCTAAACGTATGAAACTACGGAAGAACTTTTAAGGCAGGCGAACACCCTAAATATTTTTCTGCAATATTCATTGCATCTTTCTAAAACTTAACACGATTATTAAATATGACATAACACCCATTTTGACTTATTTTTTGAAAAAAAAATCCATAGATTTTTTTAATAAAAAAAAACCTTTTTAAGCAAAAAACTACCATTTCCTTAACACTTACAGTGCCTTCATTTTTTCATAATTTTAAAAACTTTTTCTGTCTGTCTCTTCGCTAGGTACCAGAGAGTGATATGACCCTCGAATTTGTATTAAGTAACTAAAAACTGGTTTTATGGGTAAATGTTTGAAACATTTCCCCGAAAGACTAGCTTTTTGCCCCCCTAAGTTTAATCGATCATAATTTCAAAACCACTTATTGCATTTAAATTATTTTTTCGTGTTTTATATCGCAGTAATATACTTAATTACCATTTTTGAACAGTTTCAAATCTTTAGAGTTATTACTTTTTTCGCTAGAGCTGTTTGCGTAAATAAAAACTCTGAAAATGTGGTTATGAGAAAAGCAAGAAAGAAAAAGTAAATTTCAGTTACAAGCACGAATTTGAATTTAGAAATTTCTTCTAGTTTTCTTAATAATTCATCTGTTGAAAAAAATTGTCGATTTAGAAAGAAGAACACTGGGGCTTTAAATATCTCAAAATTTTAAAATCTACTTTTCTTCGAAAATTTGGGTGTTTGCCTATCTTAAATATAAAGAAAAAAAATATGTTTTTTTCAGTGTCTAAGAGATCTAAAATTGTACAAAAACTATGGAATGTGTAAAAAAAAACAATACAGTAGTGCCTCAGACTGAGTGGGAAGACACTTTAAAATAAACATCTCTATCAGTCGAGAACAGATGAAAAAACGAGTTGGTGTGTGCATCACATGACTTCCTTTTACTCCAATGTCATTTTCACATTATTGGCAGTTTTAATGTGATTCAATAGTTTACTCTCTAAATATCACCAGTGGCCAAATTAAAAGCAGATAAAAAATAAAATTAAAAAATCGCCAAATTTATCGCTAAGTTGGCGACAAAACTTGGCGACCAAAAAAACTGGCGATATATCGCCAAGTGTTCGCCAAATTATAACACTACTAGAGTTTACATTGCAATCAACTATGATTTCCCCTCAAAAAAAAGGCAAAAGACCCCCTTTGGAGCATCCGAATGCAACCAAAAAGGAAGGTGCATAACTAGATCCCACTAGGATAAGTACCAAATTTCAACTTTCTAGCCCATTCCGTTCTTGTGTTATGCGACATACATACATACATACATACATACATACAGACGTCACGAGAAAACTCGTAATTACTCGGGGATCGTCAAAATGGATATTTCAGGTGTCTGCACATTCCTAGGCATATATCCACGTGTGATCGAGTCGAAAAAAAAACATTCATTGGGGGGTGAGCAAAATAGAAATTAAGGTCGGTTTTTGAGTGAAATATTGTGCCGCGAATACAATACTTCCTTTTTTTTAAAGGAAGTAAAAAAAGGTTTTACAGAAATTCATTTTCCCAGTATCTCGCTAATTACCACCACCATTGTCAGGAACTTGGAGACACAGCTGCAAACATACTCTAAGATATTAACTTTGAACCCAACTTGCATACCCATGACACTTGCAACGTTTATAAATATAGGCTTATTTTTATCACCCTACATGCGGTTTGTATGATACAGCACACAGTGGTGTTTAATTTTTTTTCTAATACAGGCCCGCACCTCAGTAAAGTGATTCTAGGAGGTCAGAAAACATCGAAAATTTCCTTAATTACATCGGAAAATCGAAGAAAGAGAAGAAATGTAAAAACCAATAACAGTTTTATCATTACAACGCTTCTTTTTTAATGAATGTGTTTTTCAAAAACCAATTTCGAAACATTTAAGTCCAAATTTGCAACATTGTTATTTAAAGTGCTTTTCGATTTGTAACATTATTCAAAACTCGGGCCACACGGATAAGTTTCGCGGGTCGGACGTGGCCCGTGAGTTGAGCACCACTGATACAGCGTTACGCAAAATTCACGTAATTCTTTTGAAATTTTCGACTTTATACGGTCATAGTTATTATCAAATGGGGTCGTTTGCAAAATTTTAAAAGTATTTTTTTCGGAAAGAGCATGCTTAAAAACAAAGGATCTGACCATTTTTAAAATAATTTGACTAAGTTTGAGATTTTTAAAAAATACTTTAGTGAGTGCGCTTTCATTGTTTACGCTTCTGCCGATGACATCACAAATTATGAAATGCCATTCACTGTTGCCATTCAGAGAGAAAAATATTTAATTCGCATCTTTACTCACGTGTATTGGCAACGATATGGTATGGTAGCAAGCGTAGAGGCAATTTTTTATTCGCTGCTTGATTATCATAACTTGACAGTGAAAAATGCGCCCAAGTACATCATTTATGACGTCATAAAGACCACACCTTGTTTGAAAAATCGGGCATTTTAAAAAATTAATATAAAAATAACTGTTGGAAAATAAAAGTTTTTTCTGGGTTTTTTTTTTTTTTTTTTTTGCTTATCAATTTCTCTGACTAAAAGTAGTACTTTTGACAGAAGGAAACAACACAATTACTACATTTAATTCGGTGAAATCGGCACAAATCTCCATCAGGCTCTTTCAGTATCTATTTAAACCTGATAACAATTTTTTTAATAATAATTTTTATCTTACTAATATTATATATGCGAAAGTTTGTCTGTATGGATGGATGTATGGATGGATGTTTGTTACTCTTTCACGCAAAAACTACTGAACGGATTTTGATGAAACTTTACAATAATATAGCTTATGCATCAGAATAACACATAGGGTAGTTTTCGTCCCGTTATGGGGGGCACAACCCCCTTAGGGGGGCAATAAAACACAATTTTTGTATAAATTCTCTAATATTGGGATGAAAAAATACTTGCACATATTTACATTAGCTGTCCATCGAAAGCTCTGATTTTTCTGCTGAAGATGTCACCTGTTCGAAATTTCTAAGTAGAATAAAAAACCAGTTATGAGCTTTTTAGATCCATGTTCGAAGGCTTTCCTCAACTCAATACAGTATTTAGTGTATCATCTCAACTCCCTGTCGATAGCGACAATTGTTGTATTGTTGACTTTATATGCTTTTCATGATTGTTCAAGGCTTTTCTCAATTCAAATCTTGAAGTAAGATTTTTGCACAACATTGGCAAATAATACATGATTTGGCTGATGATTTTCCATTTAAACGGAACTTTAATGTAATTAATGGTTTTTATTATTATTTATGCTGATTGAACACTTATTCATTATCCAAACAACCAGCAGATCGCCAAAATTTTTGCAGAAAGATTTCCGTAGCTGATGCATTTGGCAGTTTTTTCAACGTTGCTGTTTTTGAAGCCGAAGACTACGTCATAATGTTTCTCAGCCTTCACCATGTAAACAAAATATCGCCAATCAAAGAATTTTCAAAAGACTTTTTTTACTGTTTTAAATAATCCAGCAACTAAATTAGGCAAATCCATAAACAGCACAAAAACTTCCATTAATTTTCCTTTTTGCACAATTTCAAACAATCACCAAATTGTATTACTTACTTTGGTAACATTTCGGATGAAACTGTTTAGCGCCATTTTATAGTGACCAAAAATATCTCAGCATCTGGCTACGATATCTCTGTAACGAAAATTAATATCATATCCTTTTACAAAGTAAGGAAAGAATGGGGGAGCATCATTGAAGGTACCCCGAAACGACTTTCGCAAATTCGGTAAAATCGCACCAAGAGCCCACAAGGATTGAAATTTCCCAAAATAACTAAAGCAAGTATAATGAGATTACGAGCGCAGTTACTTTTTTTAATCACTTCGTACTTTATTAGCCATACAGAGAAGGTTTTAGACTCCATGTTAAAAAAAAGTATCAACAGATTAATCTTTTTAAACATGAGAAGATTAATTTCATGTTTTTAAAATTTGTATATGCTTAAATATAGTGCTTTCGTTTCTAAATCAATACTACTTTGTTCTTTGTACTTATTGCTATTTTAGTTTTATGGTTAAGGAAGAAACTCGATTTTTAATCACGTCAAAAAGATGTGTTTTAAATTCTTTTACTTAAAACAGAAAACAAAAGCAAGTAACGATTTTTTCTAATAATTATTACTGACCCAGGCAACGCCGGGTATTTTTGCTAGTTTTAGTACATTTTTGGTTCACAACATGTGAATTCGCACCTACGTCGCAAGTCACACACCTTGTGTGACTATTACTGTTGCTTAATAACTTGTTTAATTAAAAGCATAACCATTTATTTATTACTAGAAGTACCCGCACGGCTTTGCCCCCAGTAGAAAATTTAAATGTCATTCGGTTCGCCTGTATATTTACATATATGGATGGTGAATTTCTCGTCAATTTGTCGCCCATGTTATGGTCCCACGTTATGATAATTTGGTAATTTACTCGTCCACGTTATATAATTTCCTCGGTAAAATGTTCTTAAAATTGGAATAGATAAAGAACAAAATCGAATTTTCGAAAAAGGTGCTAACCCCAATAGTACAAACTAATTTTGTGCCAAATTTCATAAAAATGGGCCAAACGGTCTAGGCACTATGCGCGTCACAGAGATGCAGACAGAGAAAGATCAAGACAGAGGGACTTCCAGCTTTATTATTAGTAAAAATTCCTTTCACAAGTGTCTCTAATTTGAATTGTTTAAGTATATTTAATTTTTTAATATTGTGTTTTAGTAGGACAAGGAGTCATATTACACAATAAATTCTCACCTCCGTTATCTAAAATCAAAATGCCATATATCATTAACACGTGGCAGTATTATTTTATTTTCCATGATATAAGGGAGCCCCCTTGTTTATTTTCAGCCAAGAAAATAGTTTGAAAAATCAGGCATTAAAAAAAAAATAATAATAATTAAAAAATAATTGTTGGGAAAGTGAAAGTATTTTCTGGGTCCATGTTTGTTTTTTTTTTTTTTTTTGCTTATCTTATCAATTTCTGTGATTAAAAGACTTTAATCGCAATTTTAGACTTTTGACTAAAGGAAACACTATTTTAAAGAAAAATAAAATTTTTCAAGAGGCTTTTATTCAACTCCTACGAAGTGAACATACAGCATTAACAACTTCCAATGAATAGTTCGATTTATTGAAGAGTATGTATGTAGATTGTACTCATTAAAAAGAAGAAATAATAACGAAGGACGGTATGAGCCATTTGAAAAAGGCTATAAATCAAAAAATGGGAATGAAGAAGTATTAACAAAATATCGTAGCGTGTGATCCTTTCAGTTTGCCAGCAACAAAACAAAATTTACTGCAACAAATTAAAAGAACTGTATTCATCTTCAATGTATGGTGTAATGCACATATGTGGTGTTCCACAGATAAAGTTCCCGAAAATTACGGATGGATAAAAATTGATTGCAAATATGAATATTGTTGGTTTGATGGTCGCCAAAGCCCATCCTCTGAAGAATTATCTTTTGAATTGCAAGGTACCCTATTAATATTATCGTTTTTATTTTTTGATTATTCGGCGACTCATTATTTTTTTCATGTTATTACAGATTTAGATATCACAGACGAACAAAATGAAGAAGCTACTGATGAAGATGAGAGTGATACTAGATTAATATTTGTCTGATGAGTCAGATGAAAATTAATTTATTTTTTGTGTGAAAGTAAAAACTTTTTTTGTTTATGTAAGACAATAAAGTTTATTTATTTCAATAAATGTATTTTCACTTCACGGTATGTTTCACATAGGAAAACGAAAATAACAATTATTGTAGGACTAGGGATATATACCTGTTTTCTCGTAGGACATTGTTATATTCGGGCACAAAACACACTAATCCATCACGTGATATTAGTGTCCTACGGTTACTTAAAAAAAATGGTCTTGTGGTATTGACATCGGAGTGTCGGACCCAGAAAAGCATACCGCGCAATTTGTAGGACAATGTATGTCTTAAATTATATTAACTGACCAAAAAAAAAAAATCATCTGGTCAGTAATTATATTTCACGTCTTCGTAAATAGTACATGTTGCAAAAGTGGTACATCTTTGATAAAATCTTGCATTTTGTTGGACAATTTTTTTCGGCTAATTTAGATAATTATGAGAATTTCAAAAAAAAAAAAACAATTAGTTATAAATATTCGATAACCGCCAAATCAACAAACTATGTCCTTATTACCCCCTGTTAGCTACGACTTACAAAATTTTTGTAAAGTAAAAAATTTTGTGTTGAGATTTTTGTCGAAAAACAAGAAGATGGATTTTGCTTTAAAAACTAAGTTTGGTTGTTCTGACTTCTCACATCCGTGAACTTGAATTTCAGGGACGTAAATTAATGTAAAAAAAAGAAGTGAACATTTTTTCATGTGCTTAATATGTGCAGATCGTAGCAACGAAGAAACAAAATATTTCCCTGAAAAATGTATCCATTGTGCCTATATTAATGGAAAATTCCTCACCTCCGCTAATCTCACCTCAGTGATAGACCTTATCAATGTCATTATTTCTGAAGTGAAAATAGCTGATGGAGGGGAAATAATTCAATCTCAGGCATTCTTCTAAAACTACAAATTGCCAGTATATTCTCAAATTTACTAAATACTATTTTTAACACGTATTTGAACTAAAAGGGTAACCGATACTTAAGCCTTTTCAATTAGGAGAGCTTAATATTATATTCATTAAAATAGCTGATTGTCTGCACAATTAACAAAATGAAAGTTTGGTATTAAATTAGCATCGATTTTTAAATATTAAAAGTTTTTTCTTTTTCATTCCGTGAACAACGCATTTTTTTATTTTCTTTATTTATGAGTAAATAATTGGAACTTAGCTGAGCCATTGTTTATGGTTACTTCTAGTAGGTAGCACTTTCACAAAAGAATGAAAAAAAAAAAGAAAAGGTTTCGAAATATTTGCGTTCAAAAGTAACTTTTTCTGGAGAATGAACCGCATACGCTGTATCTCTAAAAAATGTTTGCGAGTATACGGAGAATATGGAGTATACTCTATGGAAACACCACTGCTCATAAGCAGTCATCAACATAGTAAACATAGAATTGAAACAATTTTTTAGAACAACTTGACCTCAAAATGATGCATTTAAAATGTCAGTAAGAATGGATCAAACAGAGTGAGTTTCCCCATAGCCTGACCATATAAAATTCACCATTAAAACAAAAGCACTTTGTTTTTAGACAGGATCAAGTAAAGACGATAAATCGTCAATACTTTGGAGGTGAAAGAAATTCAGAAAGTCTACTCTTGAGGCATGACAATGTCTCTTCAATCGGAACGTTCGTAAATAAAATTGAAACACGCTGTTTTCGGAACAGATTAACTTCAACATAATGCATGTACTCACTCAGAATGGAGCCTAGTGGGTTTCCCGTAGCCAGACGATCTAACATAGTATAAAATTTCCCATAAAAAACCAAAAAAACATTGTTTAGGACGGGTACGAGTAAGAAAAAACTGTTCCTGAATTTCCGTAGAGGTAAAATGAAATTCAGAAAATTTCTTTGAAGGCATAACAATGAACCCTCGACGGGAACGTTCGTAAATAAAGAGGTAAGATCAAAAGAAGCCGCAAAAGAATCATTTGGAATGAATCTAAGAATTATTTTAGCAAAATCTACAGAAATTTTAATAGTAATTAAATTATGACGCCTAAGGGAAGAAAACAGAGACTAGCTATTTTGTAAGTTTATAAAAAGTCGGTCCAATATTGGAAACAATCGGCTAGAAAGGAATGCCAGCTTGACGCACCTTGAGAAAAGCATGAAATCTAGCATAATTAGCTATGGATGGAATAAGAGATTGTTTAACATTTGAAGGTCAGAGTGAACAGACTTGACAGCAGAAGGAATAGATTTTAACTCCTTATCGCTAAGATCTTTAGAAATTTCTACATATAAACCAAAAGAAATCAAGTTATTAGTTTCATAGTTTGATTTTTCAAGATTTTTAGAAGATGATTTGTCAAGAACAATTTGACGGCCACCCTTGTCACCTTTGCAACAACCACATCAGAATTAAAAACTAAATCCTTAACACAACGGCTAACAGTATCAACAAAAACAGGTTAAGAAATTTTACAGTTAAAGTCAATATTAGAAGTTATAAGATGTCGAAACGAATCTTTGGGGTATGCGTGTGTAGGCATATGTATGTGTTTGTGTGCATGTGTCTGCATGTATTTGTGTGCTCAAGAGGAGTCATCAGTTTGGAAAAAGAAGGTTTAAATGTCACAGTAAAATTATCATTACATTTCAGAGTCTCAATTTAATAAGTACTTAATGCTGAGGTTCCCAAACTTCTGACCTACGCGGACCCTCCCTGGAAAGTTACGAACTTCGTAGACCTCTCCCCCCCCCCTCGGGGCGCGCAAAAAAAAAGAACATTTTGACACAGTTAAATCTATTTTTTCTAATATATTTTTACGCTTTTTCCTTTATTTTTTTACACATTGCTCTGTATATTTTTCAGCGCTCTAGTCTGGTTTTCATTTTTTACAATGTTATTTTCAGTTATGGAAGTAAAATTCTATATGAAATTCAATGAGGAATTAAAAGGTTATCACTAGATTTCTACAACAAGTTAACTAATAAAACTGTACTTTCGAAGTTAGTGAACAAACACTGTTAACCTAGTTAAAGTGTATTAATTTTTCACATGAGTTGTATTTTTATGGCGTATTACGATTTTAACTATTAACTATGTTTCGTCGGGCAAATCTACCCTAGCAGCCTCGTAATGCTGTGATTAGGACCTGCGTAGCCTTCACAATGCTGTCTGCTTAAATTTGCCTAAATTGTAGGGAGCCACTACCCTCGTCTCGCTATCGGTCACCAGTCCCCGGAAATTGCAAGCAGTTTCATTCATCGCAACCGATGCCTTATTAATCCTTTAAATGTAATTAAAACTCGAAAAATGTACGCTTACCGTTAATACAGAAAAAAATATCAACTATTTCCACTTGCACCAGTGCTACAACCTTGCTTACCGTTCTTGTTCATCAATTCACCACATACTAACTACATCAACAGTGTCCATCAGGTGCGGATGCAACATAGTACTGTCTGACCACGGATTGTATGGAAAGACAAACACCCGTTTTACAGCCGGAAAGGGACAAATCTATTATTTTTTAGTGATGTCAGCTTTTGATAAAGCAGAGTCTCATTCAAATGAGCGGAACACGCACATCAAATTTTTACTTTTCCTCCTTACTGACATAGATTCGTCTTATCTGGGCGTTTCAAGTATGCTAATAATATCAATATATCCTGAGCACTAAATATTTTAGGCCTTGACGATTTGACCAGAAAGGATAATTGTCCAGAATTTGGGGACTGGATAAAAATCTCAAGCGTCAAACGTTTACTTTCACTTCAAATGATTTTGCTAAATAAACTTAAGTTCGTATTATGCAGCAAATGTATAAAACAGTGGTACTCCAACCTTTGCTTGAAATTTTGAATGTTGACTATGGTAGTGGCGTACCTAGTATGGGTGACACCCGGGGCGGTAATTTGTGGTGTCACCCCTCCCCTTTACTAACGCAAAAATAAAAAAATAAAAAAAAAAGTTTTAGTGGAAGTAACTACTAGGTCTAAGTATTGTCAATATGATTCTACTACTTAAGCAAGAACTTTATTCCTCTTAAATGTGCTTTCTTTTTGAATTAAAATATCGCTATTCGTACTTCAATCTTAACAATATTTAATGTTTTAGATGCGTAGCACCACGGAACCCCGGAGTCCGTGGACCACAGTTCGGGAAACTGACTGAATGAAACGCTAGACAGATTAACCACAACCTTCTTATTAACAACGGGTATTTTTTCAAGAGTAACCACTTCTGAAATTTTACAGAGGTTAGCTAATTTCTTTTTCAAACACTTTGATGTTTATCAGGGGAACGAAGGGCTCTCGAGCAAGAATTTATTGATAATATCGAAGTCGGAAATAGAATTTGAGACAGAAAGATTTAAATCATAAATTTCACGTTCAGTTAACTATAAAACGCTTCCTAATTTCTTGGATCCAAGCTCTAAGAAACGTGCAGCAGAACGTAAAGCAGAACGCGGTAAATTACGTTTCAAAGAGATGAAATTCAGAATAATTTTATTGCCCTAACTTTTTTGGAGAAATTTTAAATGGTTCATAAAACGAAGCAATTAATCCGA
This sequence comes from Uloborus diversus, assembly GCF_026930045.1. Lineage (NCBI taxonomy): Eukaryota > Metazoa > Arthropoda > Arachnida > Araneae > Uloboridae > Uloborus > Uloborus diversus. The sequence continues at coordinate 192,846 of NW_026558365.1, forward strand.
ATATTGCAAACTGATTTGAGACAAAATAAATATCAAAACCAAAACAAATGAAGATAAACAATGTAAACCAATAACAAAATAAATAAGAAACATGAAGAGAATAGTCACAATCAAAAGACAACAACAACACCACAATTCAGAAAACGAAAAAGAAAACAAAATAATGCAAACGTAAGGGCCGTGTAAGCCACAAATAATTTAAATAAATACCTTTGTGCTAAAAAGTAAAATAAAAAATAATAAACGTTAAAAAGCACAAATTGAAGATTATTCAAGCAAATTGCAAAACAAAATTAGAAAAAAAAAAACTATTCCCTAAATGGTGATTTTTCATACCTCTCTCACAGCATCATCCTCAAAGCATATCCAAACTCTCAGCTGGTTGGGAAAGAAACACGTTGAATGATACTTCCCATAGTAAGTAACAGTGCCAACTAGTAGATGAGTAGGAATTCCATCCAACTCCATATGCGCCGTACATTTTTTAGACACACAGCGTATACGGGTCATTCTCCAGAAAACGTAACTTTTGAACGCAAATATTTTCAATTTCGAAACTTTTTTTTTCCCATTCTTACGTGAAAGTGCTACCTACTAGAAGTTCCCATAAACAATTAGTATTCAACTTAATTCCAAGGTAAGTGCAAGCAAATGGCTCATACTGCAGTACAAGAGCAGAAATTAGGGGTAAAAATGGTAATACTGAAAGAAATTCCATTGCAAATCTTGGTTTAAATTAACAACTACAGGCCCCCGTTGCAACCGAACTAGGGATTATGCAGTCAAACCGTTTTACATGGGCTCATACCTAATGGTAATTGACCTATATCTAGGGTTTTATATAAATCCGTGACCCTCAGGGTCGTGCCGTTTAGTAGTAAGTTAATTTCAGAACGCTTCAGTAGATTGCGCAGGTGGGAGTCAGTTTTGACATCTTTGAAGGATTTTATTGCTAAAATGAAACGAAAAATAATATTAGATTTAGCATTAAGTATAAATCCAGAAAATTATTCATTAGGAAAAATTCAGGGACTAATATTCCGCACTTTATTCGCTAGCAGACATCAAAGAAAGGTTTGTACCTTCAAAAAGAAAACTAAAAAATACCTGCTAACATCTACTGAAAAAAAAATCAGTAAGTGATCGTGACACACAGCACTATCTCATCTTTCATTGCCGATTAGGGAAGAATGTACTGTTTTTTTTTTTTACTAAAAAGGGGGTATTTAAATACAAAATAGAGAAAAAAAAACAAAATCCCCGAATCTCTCGGAAAAACCAATCGAGTTGGTAGGTATACAGAAGAGTTAATATGGGTTTAATAGTAATAAATACCAGAAGCTTGAAATAAAAAAAAAATTGAAATTTTGATATTTTGAATTCAAATGATGTTTTTCGCAATAACGAGTTGCGATAGGACAATACTCGTTGGGCCTTGTGTGTATGTGTGTAGGCGTGTATCATGTGCATATGAACATACGTGTGTGTGTGTGGGGTATAAGCGCCTACGCCTGGAAGTGGTCCCGCTCGTGGTGGCCATAATTCGACACTATTTTTTAAAAAATAAAATCTGCTTATGTTAACCATTGAATGAACGCAAATGATTTGTAATCATTGCGACGAAAATTTTACCTCTTATTAAATAAAACAACGAGTTAGCTTATTCCTGCCGTCATGGTAACCTGAAAAATCAGAGCAACATCAATCTAGGTCATGTGAGCCTAATAAGCAGCAATTCGTGATGGCACAAAAAATATGATATGTACCCGACACACTACTTCCTTTACGTCTACTAAACAATCTATTTTAATTTCTCAAAGAAATGGGTGCATGTGCCCATGAGCGAGCGTTAGAAGCAACGCTTCGTTAATGAATCGCTTTTTAGACATTTGCCTAAACGTATGAAACTACGGTAGAACTTTTAAGGTAGGCGAACACCCTAAATATTTTTCTGCAATATTCATTGCACCTTTCTAAAACTTAACGCGATTATTAATTATTGATTACTACATTGTTTTGTAACTCTTGACTAGACTTTCAAGTAATTTATTGCAAAAAAGGCATGAGCCCAATTCTTTTTTAAAAATTTAATTTATTTCAGTAGCAAAATGAAACATAACTACGGATAGAATAATGATCCTACTTATGGCTAGATTTCCCATAAAATGTAGTGTAGAATTCAATTCATTTATAAATGAGCTAAGCACGTTTTATTGAATATTGAAAAGTTTTACGAGTTAAGAGCTGTGCCATTTCTGAAATAATCGGTTCAAATGCGTTCACACCAGAATTTTGTAAACTTTAACGAAATACATAACCAATATGTGCACACGGTAGATAATATGTAAAAGGACAAGTTCGCCGTGTCCCAAATGAAATCCTTCAAATTACTCCGATACTTTAAGACCTAACAACTCCCGTCGCAATAATGTTAATGTAATTAAAGCTTGTCAACTCTCGCAAATAGTAATGATCAAAAAGTTATTTTTCTTTTACTAATTTTTTTACAGGCTTTTTATTTTAGTTAGAGATTTTGTTATGCTATTTTGAGAAATATAAGCTGATTTTATACCGTCCCGAATCATTTAACGCCAATGCGATGATAAAATAAAGGTTCTTTGAAAACAGCATTTTTCGCCTATTGACATCATATTTCAATTCTTCATGCAGAAAACAAAAATTGAAACAATGTTCGGAAAAGAAATCAGGAATATCCCTTTAAGTGTTCTACTGTTAGAGTTCTCAGTTATTATGACAAGATAATAGATAGAAAGTTTTAATACACTTACTTCAACTGGAACTTCGTGGACGACTTTCGAAGCCTTCATACATATTCTTCAAATTCATACACTCGGCAATGGGTTGAGAAATATGAAAAACGAAACAGAAAAACGTTACTATTCTCTCAGAAAACAATAAATAATGTATAACCTTCATATTTAATCAATTTCTCTTTGAACATACTTAATTTACATACAACTCATTTAGTTCATTTTCAAAACTAAAGCCTTCCTTTTTTCTCTAAAGCACCTTAAAAATATCATTGTATTAGCAAAGTCTTGAACGTTCGTAGAAAAATAAACTTTGTGGCATTTATGAAATGTTTTTGGCCTTAACACACTTTTCAAATCCTTTTTTTTTTTTTTTTTTGTTGACATAAGAACTCGCATTACTGGAATCATCAAGACATTTTTAAGATTGAAACCAAAAGTCTGTCAAATACAGACTTTTCACTTAGCAAAAATGCCATCATTCCAATCACTGAATAATTTATTCTCCCATTCACTGAATAAATTATTCTCCCATTCACTGAATAAAAATCCATCCATTCACCCATTCATTCCATAAATATTGATTGATTATAACGCCTTACAATCTTTCATTCTTCATCCTCACCCAACTTTCATTCTTCCACTGCCTGACAACCAACCATTCATCCATCCATCTATCCATCCAGCCATTCGTACTAAGTTGAAAAATTATTCATCCATTCAATCACTCATCTCCCAAACAACCATTTCAGCACCAGCAATTGATTAATGATAACATTTTACCATCAGCCAATGTCCGGAACTGTACTTCAGAAACCAGACAGTTGGACAGTTTCGTAGTTCTTGCGGAAAAAACCGATACAATAAACCCTGCCACCCAAAGCTGTTTCGCGAAAATAAGCAATGAGACCAGGGAGCTACTCTCTGGATAGGCGACCAGGGTGCTTGTAAGAGAGCGCAGGTTACACAGGGTCCAGGAGACAGAAGAGCAGCCCTCGAACCGCCAGACGAGGAATGTCGGTTCGGTTGGAAAATGGCAAGTCCTAAACAAAGCTTGACCACGGAGAGATGGAGGATGACCTTGAAGCAGAAACATCATTTGTAATAGGTCGTTTGTTATTTTTTAATAGACAAGATCAGCGAAAACACCTAATTCTACCTTTTACAAATGATGTTTTCGCTTAAAGGCCAACCGCCATCTCTCCATGGTCAAGCTTTACCCCCTTCCATTTCGCCGACAAAGAACATCTTGCAGGAAACCTTTCAAGTGAATCGTTTCATGTTGTTTAATAGGGCTCGACCGATGGCATTTTTTGGCAGATGGGCCGATGCCGATTGTTCAAAGATGGCCGATGGCCGATGCCGTTGGCCGATGGCAAAAAAAAAAGTTAAAAAAAATTAATTTGAGTTCTAATATTTTTAATTCAAATTATGTTTTTCGCAATCACGAGTTGCGACAGGACCCTACTCAATGGAGTTATTGTTTCTAGAAACTGCTCCTTTCCCCCCCGAACCTGCCCTTCTCCTGGGCGTTTACGTGTGTATAGTTGTGTGTGTATGTAGGCTTGTGTGTGCGTAGACCTGTGCACACACGTAGGCGTGTATGTCTGTGTGTGTGTAGGTGCTTGTGCATGTGTAAGCTTTTGTGTGCATAGACTTGTGTATGGACATAGGCGTGTGTGTGTGTGTGTGTGTGTATGAGCGTGTGTAGGATATGGACGCCACCGACCAGGAGAAGCGGATTTCGGGGGACATTGCTCAGGACCGGAGGAGCCGCTCCTGCGGAGGACGATGGGCGGGAGTGCGGCAGAGGGAGGCGGGGGAGAGGAAATAAAATCAGCGTAACGTCAAGAACAGTCAAATGAGAATAATAAGCGATCGCGATTGCTCAAAAAAATCTAACAGAAATAAATTGATAAGATTGTCAGGGATTTGAAAGATGATTTTTTTAATACAGAACCGCTACCACCAACGCCTCGGAAGAGTTTCTGAATCTACTTAAGCACTTCCGAAGAAAAAATTCAAAAGTCCCTTCGATTTCCGAATTATGTCACCATTCAAAACGTCTTTAATCAATTTCTTACATTAATGCTCTAAATTCTTCCTAAACAATAGATAAAGCTTGAAAAAAAAATCTCTAATTTTAGGAATGGTGTTAGTTTTAAACAACTAAGAAGTACAACTAGAGTTTAATTTCAGAAATTGAGGGAGTGAGAGGAGGGGCACGCAAGTGTTCTCGGAAATACAAAAAATAGTCGTAAAAATAGAGTTTAAAACAATCATATACATTGATCAGAAAAACCCTTTTAAAACTTGCACCCGAGTGTGTTTTGACGTGCAGTGGCGGATTTAAAATTTAGCAAATGTTGCAAGTGCGCGAGAGGCCCATAACCATAGGGGCACCGTAGAAGTTACAAAAATGCTTATGATAAATGTTTTAGAACTTCTGTGATAGAGAAATGGGGCCCCAAAAAGGTATTTCGACGGGACCCAAACTTGTAGCTCCGCCGAAGCAATACAGAAAAGACTGCATTACTGTGATTAATGTTACAAATATCGAAAAATTAAAAATTACCACCGGTTTAACGGGAATCTAACAAAATGAAACAAAACCGGTTTCGCCATCTCATTTTTTTTTTTGGGGGGGGGGGGATTATTTTTCTGTTTCGAAAATGAAATTTTTGGAGGAAAGTAAAGTTAAAATTTTTCAACGAGAATAATTAAGTTGCATTAATTATATTTTTTTGACGCATATCTTCCAAAATTTAGTAGCTTTGTCTTTTTTCAATGAAGAACACCTTAGACACAGAATGGCGTTACAGTATGTTGCAAAAAAGGTTCAGACTGTTTGATTTCATTTTAAATCAACATGATTTTTTCTGGAACGAGTATAATTCTGTACGATGAATACGTGGGACAGCGATGAAAAAGAAATAAAAAATGGATGAAATAAAATATTTTTTAAACCTTTTTTGTTTTTGTAAGAATTTTGACCATCTTGCTCCGGCCTTTCATGGATTCACTAAAACCGGGAAAATTCAATTAGAACTAGGTTTTAAAATAACATTTTTTTGCACCTGACTAATGATTTTTAATATACAGATTTTCTTTACAAACAAATTTGAGTTCATGAAGAATTTTTCATTTTATTTTACTTCTATTTCTTGTATCCTTTTTAAAGTGAGTTTTTTAAATTTATCATTAGATGATTTTTACCAAACTTTCAAAAATGCTGGACTCCGCAGATTGAAGTGGAGCAGTTTAATCTTATGTTAAATATTTTTCATGAATCATTTTTTTACATTCTTCGATATCTAATACATAGAAGGATGTTTTGTATCCATAAAAATTCTCGAATTTGTATGCTCAATAGATGAATAAGTTTGCCCATTTTTGGAGAATATCAGTCTCTATATGTGATATGTGACCAATTTTTGTTGGTTATGCATATTTAGGGCTTCAAACTCAAAAACACTTTCAGAAAAACGCCCTTTCACCATCATTAAAGAACGTCTTAAATTTTGTTTTTAAGGATCAATTTCAAAAAAAAAAAATCACGGCAAAACCGTGAATTTTTTGCTTTTCGATAAAAATTGTATTAATAATATCCCTCCCTCTCTCTGAAAAATTTAGAATAGACGGGCCCGGGTGCCGGTAAGGCCAAAAGGTATCGGACTGAAACTTGCAAATTAATCATGGACTTGATTACACCACCTTAAAAACTAAAGAAACTTGATGCTTTCAGTGACGTATGCGCTGGTGAAAATAAGAACCACACGGTAGTACTGCTTAATGCACAGTACAAGAAGCATCCCGAACAATAACCCAGATCAATTAGCGACAAAATTCTTTACAGAAAGAAATAGCTTTGTTTATCAGAGGTGGTATGGTTAAGTGGTTGGTGTAATTTTAATTTCAAATCCAATTAAATAATTGGAAAAAGTGCTTAAAACTTCACTCGCTATTCAAATACAGTTGGGTTAGTACGAAGTGTCAAAATCCACGAATTTGTTCGTAGTTGCCGTTATTCTTAACCACCGTGGATGAGTGATGCTGCGAAAACGAAGGAATGCTTATACCTATATTTAAAAAATATTCCCATTAATACACACATTGTTATCTAACTGTTAGTATGTTCAGAAAAAAAAAAGCATTTATTTCTTATAAATGAGTGTTTTTGAAATATATTGAAAAGGAAGCTGATAATCGACGATCGCGAAATAGGTTGCAATCCAAAATGGAAGATGAACAAGTTTCTCTCCTAAATAATTGAAATGTCCACGTGTAAACAAATGTACTAACTGTTTTTGTTTCTTTTAAAAATATTTAACTTTTTCTTCTCGATACAGAATGGGGCTTCTGCTACTTAACGATGATTTAAAAAAGAAATTTGCTGTATTCATTTACATTTTAAGTAAACAGGTCAGAAATGTTTCTCCGCTTTAGCCTATACTTTCAATTTATAGTACGTACCATACGTGACATTTTTTATTTTATTAGAAAGCAAACCAAACATAACAAACAAGATATTCGTTTTAACTGTGATTTCGTATTAAACGCGATCGTATTAAAAAGGTTTAACAGTACATCACTACTATTTTAGTATAGATCACAAGACCTCCTATTTTATGTTAAAAAAAATAAGAGGCACAATTTTAACACCTGAACACATAATTACACATTTAACAAAAACTCTAACTCACTTCTTTACCCATTAATTAAATGACGAAAAAACTGACAATCAAACTTATTAAAATGTTGATAATATACCAAATACCCCCCCCCCCATGAAAAACACTAAAAAGCACACCATACCAGTTAAAAGTTCCTAGCCTAAAAATTTAGTCTTTTCAATCATTGATGTTTGCCTAAGCCAACATGCTTGCAGTCACTTTTCCAGAATTCTCATGTGCCTTGTGCAGAAAGTTTAACGCAACGTCAGCCAAATTTCGACAGTTATTTGTCCATGTGATTAGTTTAAGGAAGTTTAAGTTTTCATTTAGTTGATTCAATCTTGCGGAACTAAATAAAACTTCTAATTTTTTGAATGCTATCTTCGCAACAGTACTTCATAATGAAAACACTGCATTCTTATAATTTTGGAATGCCGGGGCTTAAGACACCCAATTCAAATCCACTCTTTCAAACTGCATCTCAGCATTGTTGGCATTCAGCGGTGCTAAACGCATTGCGGTTTACTTGTAAAACTAAAAACGAAAAGTTTAAAATATAATAAAATATTCGCACTATGAATGGGATGTTTAATTTTTTTTTATTAGTATCACATCATATAAGGTAAACGCACTAGTAGGGGCACAGTTAAGCTTTTTTTTTTGTCTTTTTTAAACTGTGGGTCTACAATATAAATTATAATTTTCAAACTGAATGAGCGTATTCAAACTATTCATTAATCGTCTCATTTTCTAAAAATGTCAATTTTTTCAATTTTTTATCCATTTCATCCCAAATTTCAAATCTGATCCATTAGTGGCCACTCCAAAATCTGGAATTTTCAGTGGTGGCCATCTGACATCTTTTCCCACGAATTTGCATTACTTAATTTAAATTCAAATAACTAATGAATAAAATTGATTCAATATGATACTTACATTAAGTATCAATGTATTAAGAACATTTTTATTACATATTTATTTCTTTAAGGCACATAAGTACTTAGGATACAATTAAAAGTTTTTAGTAGCAAATTTGTATTTGTATTTTTTGTACGTTAAAATGTAAAAAATAAAGTAAAATAAAATGTATGTACTTATATAAGTATTATAAATGTAAACTTTGGTAAGTATAAACTGAATAATCACTATCACTTCAAAATCATCCATAATAATATAGCAAGGTAAGAACACGATTCAATGCAATTCTGAAACATTTTGTTTCTTACCAAGACACATCAATGGATAGAGGGAATCGGTAGCGTAAGTTTTCAACTGAAGGCAAGATGTCCGCGCAATAGGAAAGCCTTCGATTTCGGCTATAATCGAAAATGATCGTTGAAAATCGTGATTTTCCGCAAAAAATGCTCAAAAATCATGGAAATTGACAATTAGTCATAGATTTTGAGTTCAAGAACATGCATATTTATCGAACTCTACAGATTAGATTAAACATACGTATCTTGGCCGTTTTTTACGCTATTACGGGTCAATCCCAATTTTTCATACATTTCGAAATCAGATTGCATCCACTTCTTTAATACTCGCTCGTTTTTTTTTTTCTATGTGATTTTACCAATTGGACATTTATAGTTATGTAGCATTTAGCGTTATTTTTAACCCTCCTTATATGTCAATTTGTAGTTGAGGACGTTTAGACTTCTAAGTTTGCCGATCTCACATTCAATGCAAAAATTTTAAGTCATCCGTGTTGATTCAAGGGACTCATAAAAATTATCATTAATTCTTAGCTATGTTCCAAGTAAATGACGATTTTAGAAACCAGAATTGGTCGGGGAATTTTCTAGCGTAAATTTTTTTAAAATGTTCGAAAACGTTACAAAATACACACAAGTTTACAAAATTTGAAACCTATCCAAAAACTTTGGCGGTAAATGTCTGGAATATCAGGTAATGTCTGGTAAAATAAATTTAAAGAATTTTAATTTAATATTTTATTTTTTTCTGATGATTTATGTTATTTATCGTAAACATAATTTAAGTAACTACTAAATTATTGCTAGTCACAGATATTTTAGAAAACTATTAGTAGTACAATGCTCGTACTTTGTTATTCGGTAAACTTCGTAGTTTTATTCGATAAACTGATAATTTCACCCTTCCATAAATTTGAATTTTGGGAGTTCTCGACTATTGGCAGTCACATGAATAAGTATGAATCAATAAATTACGAATTGCAAAACACATGCTTACTGACGCGATTTAAAAACTTCCAAGAGAAAAATTGCTCCATAAACAAGTTTTATAACTGAAAATTTTATGGAACAAGACTTTTACTAATTTTAATAAATTTATTAGGCTTTTACTAATACGTTTTTTGCCTTAAGAAAATCTGCATTTTCAAGAAATGATTGATTAAATCTAAGAAGTTAAAAATTATCTGCTTTGATTAGAAAAGGGATTACCTCGATCCAGCAGTATGTCCTCCCCCTGCATTTTTTATACCTTCTCAGCACTCAGCAGGCAGGTTGCAATCGGTTCCAGTTGAGCTTCTATCCTCTATACATACCAGCGTGCCAAACTTTTTTTTTCACCAACAAGCTATTTAATAATTTTTTTCTTCCGTGTTATGCGCCTTTAGGCCATGGCTTAAGATGGCCTGATGGGTGATCCGGGTCTGTCCATACAAGAGGCAAACGCACTAGCAGTCGCCACAATGAAGCATATTTTGTGGCTTTTTTGAACTGTGGGCCTACAATATTAATTACTACATTTGATGGAAACTCAATGATCATATTATAGCCCTTCTTCCTTAATCGTCCCATTTTTAAAAATGCCAGAATGTCAATTTTTCCCAAACTTCAAATTCTTCCCATCAGTGGCCGTTGTACATGAGTCAGTAGTGGCCACATTGTTGTTTATAAGTGTTAAAGGAAAAATCTTTCTGATTCAGTAGTGGCCACTTTTGAATTATCCAACGTTTTTCGTACTAGTAGTGGCCAGATAAACAGCCAGCCAAGAAAACAAGTATTTCGAGTTGAAAATGTTCCAAACATGTTCCATCACATTTCATAACATGGTTACAGTTCTAAAAATATTATTTTTGAGCACTGTTCTATTCATAATACAACACAATGTTTAAAAATCTCGTTATGGAGAAGCGTTAGAAGAAGGCTGAAAAAACATGGACAATCCAGACGACCATACTGAATAGCTAATAACAATTTTCCATGACGCTCTACCTACTCCTCCTTGAACTGTTCATTACAATACAGCTTGAGCTCTACCTTCTGCAAGTTTAAATCCACTGGGAGGCCTGGAATCCGAAGCAGTGGCCACTACTGGTGCGTTTACCTTCCTCAAAATATGGAAAGATTCCCAAAAGTCAAGATCTGATAAATTGGGGCATTTTTTGGATTATCTGATAAGAATTAAAATCAAAACAGTGGTTCGAATCCCAACAATGTTGAGCAATACTAGAGTTATTTCTTTTTTTCACGTAATTTTGATGCACTTTCAAGAGAAATTTTAAAGCATGTCCAGTCAGTGCAATGTAGGTAAGTTTACAACTACAGTCAAGCCCGCTTATTAGAATATCGGTTAAAAGAATATCCCGCTTAATGTAATACAGTTTCAATGTACCAAACCAATATAAAGTGCTATTTTGATCCCGTTTAATGGAATATACCGCTTATTAGAATATTTCTTGATGGCAAAATGGCTATTCCATTAAGCGGGTTCGACTGTACAATTAATTTCATAAATTCCACAACAAATAAGAGGATGAATAGGATCTTTAAGAGGAGAGAAGGAAAGAGTTCATCAATAGGAGAGAACACCAATCTGAAATTGGAACAGTTTTAGAATCTTAGCAACCTGATAGCTTACAGATGGAAAGAAAGGCAAAACATCCAAATTCTTTCTGCTGAAGGTTCGGTTAAGAACATTAGTTTGGGATTTATTTGAAAGTTTTTTTTTAAATGGAATCGAAGTTGGCGGATAGTCTATCAATTGCCACAGCTTTAAGATAATTAAGTTCCACTTTAAGAAGTTCCGATGAAGAACAAATATTAATTGCGCGATACACAGAAGAATTAAAAGCAGAATATCTTTGATTTGGAGATGAGACGATAGTCTATGAGCAGGTAAAGAAACAGCAAAAGGTTTGCGATAAACAGTAGTTTCAAAACCAATTTCAGCACGAGAAACAAGTACATCAATAAATGAAATAATTCCGTTCTTTCTCACAAGAATACTGAATATGAGGATCAATGGAGGTAAAAGTAGATAAAACCTCATCACTCTCAAACTCATTCTGGTTTATTAGAACAAAACAATCATCAACATACCGAACATAAAATTGAAACTGCAGTTTTTGGAACAGCTTAACCTCAAAATAATGCATGTAAAATATCACAAAGAATGGGGCTAAGTGGGTTTCTATAGCCAGACCATCTAACATAATATAAAATTTCTCATTTAAAAAAAAAAAAAAACATTCCTTAAGACAGGTACGTAATAGGAAAATTAAATCCTCAATTTAAGTATTAGTGAAATGAAATTCAAAAAGTCTTCTACGAAGGCGTAACAATGAACCATCGACGGGAACGTTCATAAATAAAAAGTTAACATCGAAAGAAGCCATAAAAGAATTATTTGGAACGAAACTATGAATTTTTTCAACGAAATCAACATAATTTTATTTAGTTAATAAATTGCGACTCCTAAGAGGAGAAAACACAGAGACTAAATATTTTGCATGTTTATACGAAGCCATACCAATATTGGAAACAATCGGCTTGAAAGGTCTCTGCGTTTTCTCCTCTTAGGAGTCGCAATTTATTTACCTCTAAAAATTCTGTTGATTTTCCTAAAAAAAATTCATAGTTTCGTTCCAAATAATTCTTATGGCTTCTTTCGTTGTTAACTCTTTATTTACGAACGTTCCCATCGAAGGTTCATTATTATGCCTTCGTAGAAGACTTTCTGAATTTAATTTCACTAATACGGAAATTGAGGATTTAATTTTCCTAACTCGTACCTGTCTTAAGCAATGTTCTTATTTTTTTTTTATATTATGTTAGATGAATTTTTTTTTTCCATTTTCGCCAAAAATGGCCAGTTTTTGAAGTATGATATCTCCTAAACAATTGGTCGTACGAGCCAGTGATTGTTCAAACTTGTGCTTTAAAACTGGTAATAACATTTAGCATCAAAAGTAGGATAGTTTAGGAGTTAAAGAAAAAACTAAAAAAAAAATCCGAAAATTTGGCAGTTTTTCGAGAATTAGGCAGCGAGCAAAAGTTTTTGAAAACTACAAACTTAGATTTACACTATCCTAACTAACCCAAACAACATATTAAAACATCAGAACTACATCTTGTTTCACGATTTTAATTTCTAATGTGACTGGACTAAAATACAAAGTTTGAACATATACTAGTCAAGTTTATCTCAACCATTCCAGTAAACTTAAATTTGTTTTAAGATATTGGCACGAATCATTTGTTAAAATAAATAGATATCTATAGTGCGATGCCTCGCAAATAAATATTAAAGGGTATAAGTTGCGAGGGCTTAGCCATCGAACTACTTATATTTTCATACGTATATACAATACAGATGATTTTTGACATAACTCATTTAGTGCATGAATTTCCAATATTCCGAAATACTGCTTAGATTTTTTTTATTTAAATATATTTGTAATTTCTCTTCGAGTGACGATTTTTTTTTCAAAACATGAACATAATTTTCAACTATTTCTTCTTTACGATGATAGGTTTGCAATTGCTTTACTTGACCACTTTGGTTTGAGGATTACGATAAACCAACAATTACAAAAATTTAGCCTAGTTTCTTTTTTTGTTCCATTTTCTTTTAGAACTACTTATAATCATGTTTAGCACCTGAAAACATTCTATAGTTCACTATGACCTAACACTATAAAAAGCTTCAACCACAAGGTAAATGCTAAATATAATTTCGCGGAGTATGCAACTATGTAGCGAGATAGGACAATACACAAATACCGGTGAAAACAAAATTATATTGGTTATACTAATAGAAAAAGTTTCTCTTGAAATTCAGTAGAGTTGAGAGCCATGTTTGAAAAACAACTAAGTGTTTTTGCAATTGATGATTGGAATAAAGCATGGCTTGATGACATTTATAATCGATACTATCAATCATTTTTTACAAAAACATCAGTGAGTGACGAAGGAAGTGGAAGAATTAAAAGTATGGTGCACATAAATGCATGAAAATGCAATTTATTACACCAACTGATAAAAGCATCATTGTGTATTTCTGAAGCTATTTTATTTATTGATATTATAATAATTCAAACGTTTGAAGCCAAATGTTTGTATCAGTGGATTTTTTTTAATGTCGCATCAAAAACTATAATTATACTTATAACAACATGTACATATTAAGTTAAATTGAAAACTCTTAAATTGAAAACTTTAATATTAATACTAAAAACAAGGGTATTTTACCTCAAGAAGGGTTGACATTATGAAATAACACAAAAGCTCACTATTCATTTTTTTTTATTCTTAGAGACTTGCAATTAAAACTGTCCCTATTTGTCTCTTAGAGAGGAAAACAAAAACATGTTTTCGATCCGACTTCGAAAAAAAAAACAATTAAACCAGTGCAAACCGTTAATTAAGAAAAATAAAAACATAAACAGTCCGTATAAATACAAAGAGATTTGAAAAAAAAAATGTAGAAACATTATTTCACAGACAGAAAAAAAACTATGCATGGTATTGAAACTGAAAAGTTCAAAAACATTACAAAATTAAGCAGATCCTTGATTTTACGACGTTCATGGTTTGCGAATTAAATATTTACATAGTTTTAAAAAATCGCACTCGGCAACCACCTGAGGCAACAAATTTCATTTTTAGGTCAGCAAAAGAAACATGTTTCATCAACGTTTCGTGAACCATTTGATTCAGAAAACAATTTAAGCATCAATGTGTCGTGAATCTAATGAAAACTCATTTACGCTAGAATTACAGGAGGGGTTGTTTTGACCCCATCCAGCAAACTGCTTTTGCTAACCGCTCCTCTGCATATTTATAAAAAATTTAATCCTTCCTTGACTTTTCCTAAATCATAGTGCATTTTAATAATATAAATTTTTCAAGAATAGTATTTTGGTTTTAACCCAAACAAAAGGGTTGTACCAAGAAGTGTGGGCAGGTGTCACTTTAACCCTTTTGAGAAAATAAAAATACATTTACTGTTGCTGAAACACGTCAGAAATTCAAAAATGCCTCTTGGATCATAGCATTGCAAAGTGTTTATAGAGGTTTTGTAAATGATAGAAGGCATCAGTTGCTAGTTTCAGAAATACAACTGAAGCAGTGCTGGTTATTTTAAAGGTAATTGAAACTTCTCTAAAACGCATCATTATGCATACTTAAAAAGCTCCGAGTCCTTGAAATAAACTCCAATTAATATAAATGTTATTTTACCTAGCCAGTTCAGTCAATTCCAGCCGAGGATTGCAGTTTCGTGCTTATTAGCACTCATCAGCCCGGCATAGGAGTGACTGAGTTGGAGGTGGAAAACCTGGAGTGCCAAACAAACTGGTAGCTAATGCAGAATTATCACTGACCAGACGAGTGACCGAAAAAATAGTTCGGTTCAACTCTAATATTGAATTCAAGGCAGGTATATTCAGTAAGTTACCAGCCCTATAGTGATAACTTACTGAAGTTACAGCATTAGGTAATGAACTAGATTTTTTTTTCAGGGGTCAAAATGATCCCCGCTGTACTTATAGTTATACAAAAACCGCCGTAATTCTAGTGTTTTAATATAGATACAAATGTATTTAAAAACATCTCCGTTTCAATCAACATGTCAGCAGCTGCATCAAAGAACCACGGACAATCATGATAAAGTAAAACGCAGAATGAGATATTTTAGAATTGTAAACGCAATTTACATCCCCTTCAAATAATGCCATAAAATTATTTCACCAGGACATACTTTAAATAAAATTACATTCACGAATTACCTTTCAGTAAGTCTGCACCAACCAGGATATTTCAATAGTGCCTAAATTTTTAATGCTACCATGGGAAAAATGTAAAGTATTGCTATCCCACCCAAGTTCAAATCAATTACAGCTAAATAAGGCATCCAAAAGCACATAACTAGCATGCGATGTAGAGAACTCAACTTGTAGCTTAATCAATTTAAAAGCAAAAGGGACTTTTGATAAGAGTTCAATGTTTTAGACTGCATAATCGTAACCGCTTTTGCTTTGAATGTTTTAACGAAAACTTCTCCATTAGAACAAACCAGTTACTTTCATATAACAAGCACATATTTCAGAGCCTAAGAGCCATGATTTACATGAAGAAGCAAACCAATGAGAACCAAAAAGATTTTTACAATGTTAGGAAAATAAATTTTAATTTCTAAAGCATAAGAAATACAATCCAACACATTTGATTTAAAACAATATGAATATTTATTAAACACTGTGATATGGAGTTTAAATAGCGCAGATAATTAAATTCAAATAACATGGACATGCGTTGCAAAACAAGTGTCAAATACTAACAGTTTAAAAAAAAATCACATAGCAACCACCTGAGGCCATATATTTCATTTACAGTTCGTGAAACAAGACCATTTTTACTCTATAGTCTTAACACAGCTTTGTGAACAAGTTTGCATTATTTTATTAGATATTTGACACAATCAAAATGTATTTAGATACTAAGGCAGTTGATTTACATTTTATCATACCTTCAGTCATCATGGCCAGTTACTACTTCAAAGAATCCCCAACAATCATGATAAAGTCGAGAGCAAAACATACGGTACATTTGCATTTCAAATAGTTTATATTCCCCATCAAATTAAGACTTCAAAAAATAACTTACAGCTATTAGTCGATTTCAGAATAAATTTTTACGTTCTCTATTTACCTTTCAATACGGCTTAACCGACCGAATATTACAATGCACGACTCTTTATTGCCACCATGCGAGCAGTGCAAACTATTCCCTTCCCTGCGAAACAAACAACTCACAGCTAAATGGATGCCATCCATAACAAGGTAGCTGGCATGTAGTGCTAAAAAGTTCAAATTGGAGATAAATCACTTTAAAAGCGGAATGATATTTTGATTCTGGTCTAACCTTCTATATTTCATTACAATGCTGTTTTTTGGTTGGCAGTTTTCGAGAAAACTGTTCCAATGGGAGAAATCAGTTTAAATATTTAACACATTTTCAGTTTCTAAAAGACGTACTTATTTCAGAAATTTTGAATCTATGTGACGTTTGAATATAGTTCAAGAAAAACGAACCAATTAGAAACAAATATATTTAACAATGCCTGGAGGATACATTTTAATTTTTAAAGCATACGTAATACAATCCAACGCACAATAGGCTTTAAATGATGTGATTGGTATGAAACACTGAGGTATGGAGATTATACCATCTCGTACATTACATAAACATAAATGTATAGTAAAAATACTGAAAAATAAAACGGAAAATAACTGTACATAGAGTTATCGTCCATGTTATCATACATGACTTAGCTTAGCACGTAACAGAATTCACCAATGTCAAATTACAAGGCATTTTTACTACAGCAAAACTTTAGCGATAATTAACTACGATCGTTTCTGGATTGTATATATTTACTTTTTGCGGCAATATTTAACACAATAACATTTTCACATTTTAAATACTTCTATAAAGTCTTTGTGTACGTAAAATGCATTTTGAAACACAACTTAATTTTTAACATGGGTTCAAATGTACAAAATCATAGTACGTCCATCATTACGAAGACAATTTAATTATCCCAAACATAGTCGGACAGCAAGTTTCGCATGAACTTTAAAATTTAAAGTTTTCACAATCAGTCAACATAATCGACTACGCCTTCTTAAATTTTGTTTCGAGTTTGAATTAAAAAAAAACCTTTTAATGTCCTAGCTGCATGTGTAATATTAGCATTTATTCTAGAGATTTGCTGTCATATTTAAAACTTGTACACATTAGAATTTTTCTAACACGTACCTTTTTAACAAGTAGGTTTGTTTTTCAACACAGATTAAATTTGACAAAATGTATTGAAATGTTTGCATGTCAGATAGTTTAAACCCCCACCACATAAAACCTTAGAAAGCTTCTTACAACTATGAGTTGGTCATCTGATTTTAGGACCATTTTATAATAGCTAAACAGCAGCATATAACTCCGCCCATTTCCAAATTGTTATAATTTCACTTTACCGTAATTTTTAGTACAGTAAAAATGTCACATTTTTAATCATCGTACATTGAACAGTTCCTTTGTGTACATAAATGATATTTTAAAATAGTATATCATTTTTACACATGGGTTAAAATTTATAAAATCTTATTGCATCATCACCAAGGACAATTTTTATATCTCAAACAATCTGAACAGGCATTTTCATTGAAATAAAATTTACGTAACTCATAGTCAGGCAACATCATGGACAATATCTTACTCTTAATTTTGCTCTGATATTGAATTATTAAACCACTCAACGCTTTCATTAGTTGGCTGAATATAGTTTTCAGACTTATTTCTCACACGCGCATTAGGATTCCCTTAACACGCACATTGCTAACGCGTGGACTCATTTGAAGCATAGGTTAGAGTGAACAACATGCATTAAGTGATTTTTTAATTTTGTTTTTAGATTACTGATCTAATCTGTGCTCCATTCATAAATTTTAGTGCCTGTTCGCAAAATTTTATTTTAGTGAGGAAAAATCCATTTTTCGTTGACATTTCTTTGTTTTGATGAGTAGTTTCATCTAGAGACTTCTAACGGGATAACTTTTTAAAAAATAGTTTTTACATATATTTCAGTACCTAAAAAACATGGCTTTTTCGAACATTTTGAGAAACTATGGAGTTCAGAACAGTCCAAGAGAAATCGGACCAGTTAAATATATTTGATGAAACAATTTAATTTTTAAGAGGTGAGGAATACAAGACACCGTACATAATTATTTAAATGATAAGATAAATACTAAACACTCTAATTCGACGTTTAAAACATCTAGTATATTGCATGGACATAAGTGTATGATACTAATTGTACAATGAAAATCTAAAACAATTTAAACATACATTAACTGTACATTTTAAGTTATGGTGCATATTATCATACATGACTTATCTTAGACATAGCTTACAAAGTAAAAAGTTCTAAATTGCATTTCCAGTGTCAAAAAATTCAAAGCAGTTTTGCTATAACATAAAAATAGGAAATTACTTGGGTCATTTCTAAATTGTAAAAACTTTCACTTCAACGTAACTTATATAACAGTATAAATGTCACATTTTTTAATCATTGTACATTTAACAGTTCCGTAGTGTACTAAAGAATATTTCAAAATATTATTTCACTTTTTCACAAGAGTAAAAATTGACAGAATCAGCATAGTGCATCATTCCATGGACAACTTTTATATCCAACATAATAGCCAGTTTTGCGGTAGTTTTAAAATTAACGTAACTTCAATAATTAGTCAGGGCATCATGGAAAATAATGTAAACTTAATTTTGCATAGACTTTGAATTACCAATGCACTCAACGCTTTCATATGTTGGCTGAATACAGTGTTTTCATATTTATTTCACTCAGTCGAAACAGGATTTCTTTAAAAGGTACATTGCCAACACGTGGACTCATTTGCATCAAAGTTCAATGTGAAGAAAATGCATTTTGATCTAGTGATAATAAAAAAAAATTTCACACAGACTACTTATCTATTCCGAGCTCCATTCAAAAATTTTTAGTACCTGCCTTCGAAATTCATTTTTCGTGGATAATTCTGTGTTCTGATAAGCAGTTTTAACTAGTGTTCTAACAGGATAAACAAATATTTTTTAAAAAATTATATTTTAGTACCCAAAAACCACGGCTATTTCAGAAAATTTGAGTCGCTGTGGAGTTCGTAATAGCCAAAGAAAAATGAAATCCATTAGAAACTAAAATATTTAAACAATGCTGGATGATACAGTTTAATTTCTAAGGGGTAACGAATACAATCCAACACACATAATGAATTGATGCGATAACTATTAAACACACCAGTACGGCTAGTATATTGCATAGACATAAATGTATGATGAAAATATAAATCAATTCAAACATAAATTAACTGTACATTTTAAGTTATCTTGACATAATTATACATGGCTTATCTTGCACATACTTACGACATTATTTTCCAAATTGCATCTGCCATGTCAAAAATTGTAAACCAGTTTTACTATAGCATAAAAACTGCTGAAAATTACCAGGATCATTTCAGGATTGCAAAAACTGTCATTTCACAGTAACTTTTTATACACTAAACATGTCACATTTAATATTTTTACTGTAAACACTTTCTTTTTGCGTACGAAAAGGATACTTTAAAGCACAAACTCATTATTCTGCATAAATTTGATGTATACCAAATAACCATAGTGCATCATTACAAGGACAACTTATATATCACAAACATAATGCAGACAGCCACTTTCATGGTAATTTTAACATTTACAAAACTTTCTTAATCATATTTTTTTCCCTCAGAATAAATGCAAAATGTCCTCTTTTTTTTTAAAAGATTGATAACTCTCTAAAAACTTTTAGTGATAAGCTTAATGTGATCACATTCAAATACCGTTTTTTAACCACGAAAATATAGATTTCCAGTGAAAGTGCGCAAACCACTTCAGTTTACCATTTGTTCCACCATTTTTTGTAGGTTAGATAAAACTAAAGGTCATTGCAGCAGAACTCCAACTTACGAAGAAATGGAGAAGCTTAACAGCAATAGGTCGACTGGACACAACAACATCAAGGCTAAACTCTAAAGCTAATGAAAGGACTCTGAACAAGGCATTCCGAGATTTGATTTGCTGTATTTGGACACTTGAACAAAAGACCACTGAGTGGGAAGAAGGATCTGATTGCCCTATTTACAAGAAGAGCGACAAGTTACAATGTGGTAATTACAGGGGATTTTTATTACTTAAACACTGCTCACAAGTTATTCTCCATTATCTTTAATAAACCGTTTAGAAAACTGAGAAAAACCAAAGAGCATAATACTAATAACTACCACCTTTTTATTGACTTTAAATCGAACTATGACTGCCAACCACGAAAAATTTATGGAAGCTTTTTTCGAATTTAACATCCCTAAGAAGCTTGTCAATTTCGCAAGAATGACTCTGAAAAGAGTTTCCTTTAAAATTAGAATTTTTTTAATCACCCAGAACTTTTTTTGCAGTAAAAATCTTTCGACGGGGGTGTTCCCTTTGTCGTTGACTGTCTAACATAGCTTCGAGACTCTTGGTTAAACACAATTGTTGTTATTGTTATTATTTTGCAAATGTTTGAGCTGCTAATGTTTGAAAGAAAAAGTTTAAGGACGTTTTTTGGACCTATTCAAGAAGCAATAG
Source organism: Uloborus diversus (assembly GCF_026930045.1). Taxonomy (NCBI): domain Eukaryota; kingdom Metazoa; phylum Arthropoda; class Arachnida; order Araneae; family Uloboridae; genus Uloborus; species Uloborus diversus. The sequence goes on from NW_026558365.1 coordinate 213,738, forward strand.
TTGGAGAGTTTTTTACAACCATGAAGTTTACAAAGAAAAAAGCCTCAATTATTAGGTGGCAAGGCCATCTGTATAGATACTCCGATATTTTCTCTACAAAACAGAGCGACTTTGTCGTATATTGAAGGAATTACACGTAGAAAACCACTTACACGATGGTTGGACGATTTTAAAAAGGAACTGAAGCAAATTGGAGTCGACCGATGGAGGGCTGTATTGACTAATAGGGTCAACTGGAGGTGGATCAGCGAGTCAGTATTTGCATGCACAAGGCTGTTCTTCTGAAGAAGCATTGTATTAGAAGTGAAAGAAAATGAACCCAAAACGCAATTAAAAAGGTTTTTGCATTACGGTGTGCTACTAAGTTTTTTTTACCTACACATGGTATTTCGTAAGCTTAAAGAATTAATCCAACAAATTTATCGCATTTGGTTACATTACTTAATTTGTACGACTGACACAGGAGACAATTTCTACGCAATACAGAAACTTTTAAATAATATTAAGGAGGGTGGAGGGAGAGAGAAAAAGCACTTAAAGAAAATTTAGACAAAAAGGATAATTTAAGAGTAAAGTAGTTCAGATTTTGTGTGGTTACTGACTCAGTCCTGAAAAAAATGTGAAACTGAGAAAATTGGCCAGATTTTCTCAGTTCCACAACCATGGTTATCTAAGAGGAGCGGCCAACACCTTTCAGATAAACATAGAATTTTCCTTTGGACTACTCACGAAACACATCTGTAACGTTCGCTTTAAATCCTACACAACGGGCATACTGTCTGAAACTTCTAAGGAAGAGGGCTTTCTATCGGAACCAGAAAATTGCTATTAATGGCGTTTTATCATTATCATAATTACCCAATTTTGAGTTTCTTTAATGCATACAGCATTTATCCAGGAAATTTATATTTAAAAAGTTTCTGTATTCACGAAATAACTTTGAAATTGCGCTTCTAGGTTTTATTATTTTTAAAACCGAAGGCGGAATGTGTTAGCTGAATGCAGTGGAAACTACCAAACTAAAAACAAAAGAGGATGTTTAAGTTATTAAACGCAATCCAAACAAAATTAAATAAGCTAGTTGTATGAATTGTTAGCGTTTCTGATAAAGCTTCCTTGAGTTACGCAAAATTTTGCACCACATCAAGAGGAAAAAATGATAAGCGGGAAAAACTTTCTCCCCTCATTGAGATATAAACCCAAATTTGCAGCTAGGTAACAGCTTGTATTTGATGCAACATGTCAATCATTTAATGACATTTTCCGTACATCGTTAAAGGTACATACTTTTGCAGAATATATACTATTTGTGAAAAATTAATTAATTCATGGGAATAGTTCTGGAAATGCATTTCGAGTAAAATGGATTCAAAAAACAGAGTCATTTCATAAACAACAATACGAATAAATATATTAAAAGGTGGATACATTTCAAAGGTTTACACCGTGAACAAAACTGATTTCTTTTCAAATAAATTTAATCAGATCGACTTCGAGAAATACGTGTGTAAGTAGTTTTTAGATCTAAAATATTTGGATTACACTTTGGAGCTTTAAAATTAAAAAAAAAAAAAAAAAAACTTTTGTTGAAACAAAATTCGACAGTGATGGAAAATTATTTTTTGCAATGACAATTCTAGTAAAAAGCTGGAATTTGCTTTTAAATGTTTAAGGGAATCCTGGATAAGGAATGCTTTGTGGTAAATTTTCAGTCTTAACTAGACTAAAAACTTTTCAACTGACGAAAATTTCAAAAGAATATAAAATTAAAAAATGTCAATTTCTTTTTCAAATATTAGCTCGAACGTGAACACATTAAGCAAACATAACTGTAATGCTTGTCCTACTAAGTTATTGTGCCAAAGTTTAAGATTTAACTGACAAAATGTTCAGTAAAGTTACTCCAAATAAATTTTCACATTAAAGCTGTTGTTATTGCGGTCACCATAAATATATTACATAGTATTGAGAGCAAAAGATGAGACGATAGTTTAAATTTTAATGTTTTTTTTCTCAAAATATTTTAAACATGAACATATTTCTTAACATTAAAACTTGCATGATTACACACAGAAAATATAGTTTCAAAAAATGCATTTTTTCAAATTTCTACTCAAACTAAAAATGAGTATTTCACAAAACGTATATCATCAATATTTGCATATGACAACTTAGAATGACAAGTAGGAAATACAAATGACATTTCATTGATAAATTCATAAGACAATCCAAGAACATAAGGAATACCTAGAAACAAAACAAATTGCTGTTTCTACATATCTAACACATTAGCAAACTTCAAAAGCGACCATAAATGTCATGTGTAGAGCTTAAGCGTCATAGAACATGGAGTAGATTTGTGTACATAAATTACGAGTTAATGATATAATTCACAAGGGAATCTTTAGGAAAAACAGTACCTAAAAAACAGTACCAAAAGCTTTTTCTACATACGTAACACATTAGAAAACCATGCAAGCCTATGTGAGGTTTAGATTAGGAAACTTCAAAAAGTGATTCAAGATACAGTAAAACATTGTCCATATTTAACAAGAAAGGGAAATATGTTTAGAAAGCAAATCAACCAATAATGTCGTGAAACGACAATTATACATCAATTTATTAAATCTCATATTTTGTGACTCAAATAGAAGCTATAAGTAAAAATATTTTTATAACATCCTAATGTTTTCAGCAGAAAATTACCATTTAGAAAAATAGTTAATGTTAATTTAATATATTGTCGAGTATTGCCAAAAAAGAGTGTCAACTCCACTTTAGAATTTAACTTTTGAGCCCTGTCTAAAATATAGTTTTCAATTTTTACAGAAGAAAAATTCTCAAACAAGATATGATGCAATGTTCTGATAGAAAACGACTGCCATTTATCCAAGAAAGAAGGCAGTGACGCATTAGGTGTCTCACTGGAAATGACTGTTTAAGAGAAACTTTCTGTAAAATAAGAGTGATGGCATTTAAAGAATGTTTCATATGTGACTCCAAACAACTTGTGACTTTTGAACAAGTGGAAAGTAGTTTTGTATTATATCAATATGAGGACATTGTCAAAAAATATTGCAGAACGTGTGAATTGTAATGGCTTCAGTGCAAATGTTGGCATTTGTAAAATAAAAACTACCTTTAATCTAGCAGTTAAAAGTTACGTATTAAAAATTAATAAAGTACAAAAATCTTTACTTCCTTCATCCGAGATAAAGCTAAATTTAGGAAATTTTTGGATCATTTAAAAAAAATTGTGGGAACAAAATGAATAACAAAGATACTGACAGCTGTAAAACATAAAAGCCAAAGTAAAAAATCAGATTCAAGTAAAATAAATCTTACTGCTAGTTCCATCAATTTTGTTTATGAGGGAAACAAGTGATACAGCTTCTTCCAATATAGTATACATTACTGCAACTTGCACAGGTGTGTTTCAAAGAATCCAGGGCATTCCCTTTTTTGGTTGACTTGAACTAAAGCTAAATATACCAGGAGCTTTGCACAAAGCATTGGATGGCCAAAGTAAATGTTTTTCTTCAGCAGCAAGAACAGAAAATACAAGAAAATTCAATGACTCAATAAAGACAACTGAAATTGGGTCGAATCTAACCTGGTACAGTAAAGGATACGCAGATCCTAATCACAGTATTACGACGCTGCCTAGCTATGTTTACTCTAACTAGATAATTCCATTTTTGAGCATAAAATAAATAGAAATTCTTTTTTTGAGGTGATATTATTTTATCCAGACTTACGAAGCTTGGCTTTCAAACAGTTACGTAATTTAGTGACGCTACATCAGCAATTACCAAAGGGATTATGTGAAAGCAAGACAATGTTGGACAGCATATTAAAGACATTTTCCATAGTGTTTAGAAGGGCAGGTATCCGTTAATGGCTTGCAAAGGCTAAAATTACAACAACGAACTTGTGTGAGACATTTAATAGACGTAGCTTCACCACCTTGATTTGTGCCCGAACTAGTTTGTCAGTTACATGTCTAAACAAATCTATTGCAAATAGACTTTAGTAACTTCGTAGGAACTATTATCAGGATATCAGCTTGTATTGCATCCGAGGTTGGCTTTACAACTTACTGGAAATATACGCCGTTTCTACTGCTGCTTATCAACCAAGTGCTTTAATTTGTAATCATATTTTTAATTTCCTTATGCATATTTTTGACGTCGAAACTAAATTTACATTCCATTCGCACTCTTTACTTTCTTATTTCCCTGCACATACAATATACGATATTAATAGACTACTCATTTTCACTTGCTTAGTGTTTTAGAACTTTGCTGGACATAAAAAATGATTAATACTGATTATTACAAACGTTTCTATGAAATTAGCTTAAAACTTCAGTTAATAAAACTACAGCCCCTTAGTTTAGAAAAATTAACTAAATATTGTTTTCACAACAATGACTAACTTTCATATAGCCTGAATAAAGTAGTTTCATCGGAAAAACTTGCTTAACTGATTATTAAGATTACTTGATGTTTTTGAGCTTTGAAGATTACCAATAATTATTTTTGGAAAAATGATTTGTGCATTGGGACTTCCATTTCGAAGTAAAACCATGAAATGTATCAAGATAGCTAAATCAATGAGTTAAATGATCCTTGTTCAAGCAAAAGCTTACTTCTTTTAACAAAATTTACTCAAATTAAAAAGTCTAAGTACACATATTTAACAAAAAAAAAAAAAAAACTCACGAGAAGTGGTCAAATGCTTTTAAACACACTAATTCATTTCTCAACATGAATAAATGTTCGTTGTCCGTGTGTCCGTGATGAACTTGGGAAAACTACCGGATCAAGTTCGCTAAAATATTCAGATTGTGTTGGTTAGCTTTGTTGAGGTCTTTTCGGAAAATAATTATTTCAATTTAATTTTTTCACATATGTTCGCTAATATGAAGGTGATAAATTGCTCTCACAACAAGAATATTTTACAAGGGGTCCAGCCTATTGCTTGCTAAACCCCGGCAGATATCAACAGTTTGGAGGCGAAGATGTGAGACACACCGAGAAGTGCACAAAATTTTAACCCTATACTATTTCAATTGCATAGAAATCACACAAAAGAACAAACATTTCCGCAAAAGATCGATTTTGTCCCAGTTCTCGAAACTACTTTCGACGGAAGTTAAAAGCGTTTTCAGCTGATTAATATTTGAGTATGTTCCTATTAAATGCACAGTCTATGTCAGATCTAGACCAAGTTTGCCCCGTAGGTACTTTTGCACCCGGAAAGGTTCATAGTGGGGTTTTCCAAACACTAAAAACGTTCTAAACCATTCGAATTTTAATTTTAAGACCTAAAAATTGTATAACATCTCTTGCTACTCAAAATAGTTTTCGTATGGTTTCTATTTTAGTCCTATTGAGAAGCACTCAAAAACACTCTGATTATTTTCTTCCTGCAGTTTGGAAAAACTAACGCCCTAAATTAAAAAGACTTTTTTTTTGTTTGTTTATCTTTAAACTGGATATTTATTGTTTGCGCCAGTAAAGGTAATTGCAGGAAGTTTCTGCCTAGGAATAAATAAACATGTTTTTTTTCAGATTTTTTCTGCAACGAGGGATTTAGAAATTCCCCTTTTGCTTATTTGGTTACTTATTTTTTGTACTGCTGGCAGTTGTTTTCTATGGATTCGAGTTTTATTAATGGAAAGAGAACCACTGCACAACAGCAAGGTATGGTCCGTAACATAATTCCCGATGCGTCAGTTTAACAGATTAAGGGGTGGACTCCAAATAGGACTGGCGCCCAGTGCAGGACCTTCCCCTGCGCAATGTATCACGTCCACGTACCACTGTCAGTCTCCAAAACAATGGGGTACATTAGAGTTGATGATAACATGAATGGTGGTTTTTACAGTCGACTTCAATCTAATCGGGAATTTTAGGTTTCCCACTACTGTAATAATTCTGCTAATGTGGATTTTAAGGGACTGACGTAGTTAACAAAATAGGGACTCAAATTGTTGAACTGGATGAAATGAAACTTTTTGCAGCTGTTGTTTCAATTGATGAGTTTTAAATCTAATATTCACTCTGATATGGATTTTAAAATACTCTTGAACTCAAGTCGAGACTCTACTAGGGACTTTTGGGATTTTTAATTCTAGCGACTATTTACAGTGTTTCGCTATTTAGGAACTGTTGCCTTTATTTTAATAATCCTTTCTGTTTTATAATTTATTCAGGAGAAAAAGACATGCATCATGGCTCACGTATTTTCAGGTCTTCTCGGCAGGTAACCATGCAGCAATTGAGTTAGCTCACGCAATATTCAAAATAATCTGACGGAAATTAGGATTTTTATGGGCATGATATCTTTAGTTACGAAGTTTTATTATTCAAATAGGATAAGTAATCTACTTTTAATGCACAAATTTTTTAAGGACTTGTTATTCTGATGGGAAATTTTACATCTTTGTTCCCTTTTATTCAAGCATGATTGTTGAACGTGTGTCAATTGACACAGCTTCAATTTTCGAGGAAGACCAAATAATTTAAAAAACAAAGCATTTTGAAAAGTTTGCTGCATTCCTGCAGTAGGGGCTGTTAGTTATGAAAAAAAAAGATACATTAGTTGTTACGTATTATACAACTACCACGAGAATGCGGCAAAACTCATTAAATCATTAATGCCATCTCAACTGTTTTTTCTATTACATGTTTAAATCGAAATGCGAGGTTTGTAACAAACGTTCAACTAGACTAGAGATGAAATCGGAACTTGCCTGAAACGAAATGCTGAAGAAAACACGACAATGTCTACAAGCTAAATACAAGTAAATGAGCATGCTCGAATTAACTAAAAGCTACATCATAAAATCTAGAAACTAAGAAATTTTGCCGTGGATTTTTCAGCACGTTGAATTAGACAATGCTTTTCTTCTTTTTATTTATTCAGAACTAGCTCTGTCTCTAGTCGTTACATGGTCTACTTCGAAAATAGGAGTTGCACATGTTTAGAATTTAGGCTCAAAATACAGAAATTATAGCTCAAGATTTCACATCAGAATAATGACAACAATTCCAAAACATTACTACCAAACTTTGGACATGAGTCACCAACAAATCCTATTTGAATATGAAAACTCCGCTAATAAAACTGGTACTTCCCTAAAACTCTGAATTCCAGTCAGATTATGTCTGGCGTTTCGTGAGATACGTACTTTTATTGTTGCACCGATCTCTGGTAAGAAAAACAACCTAGAATAAATGAACCGTAAGGAAAGTCATTTTCTCCTAATAAAATGTGTTTTTTTGGAAGTGCATTAGATATGCTAGATACATTGAACAAAATTTTCATTTTAATCAAAGCAACAGTTCCAGAATCGTGTCAACATACCCTCTAAATCCTCATTAAAATTAAGACAATTTGTATCCGAAAATCCCCAGTAGAATCTTGACATTAGTCCCCGAAAACTCCTTGATAATAGTCCTTAAAACTCTCACCAAAAACTGAGGAAAATGGGAAAAATTTAAATACTCGCAAGATGCGTGATTGAATTTTTTATTTCTTAACATTGAAGAAAAAAATAGCAGATATTTTTTTAGCTATTTCTTCTCTGCGATTTCTTTATGCTAGTTTGGCATAAACAGGCTATAAATATCAAATTTAAATTTAATAAGCTACAGGATTTTTTTTTTTTTTTTGCGAGCTTTCTAATGAGACAAAAATAGATCACGATACGATAACTATTTCGAGTATCAAAATCATTTAACAATGTTTTTCAGTCTAAAAATTAAAGTTACATTGCTTCCGTACTTTTCTGAATTTCAAAAAAAAAAAAAAACCCCTTACGAAACTTCCCGGATTCAAAAGTACCTACGTGTCAAATTCGGTCAAGATGCAAAGTAAACTAGATTTTTGTAGGGACCATTCGAGCAAACACATTATTTCTCTTTGGTAAAAGCAATGATTAAAATCCGTTGTAATTAGTTTCGAGAGTTAGAACAATTCCACCTCTTGCCGAGTTTTCTGTTATTTTAATAATTATATAATACTATGATCTGCAATTAATTTTTCAAATCCATAATGTTGAATATACTTGAAATTTTCTCAAGTTGGGGAAAAAAACACTAATTTAATTTTTTTTTTAGAAAATTTCTACAAACCTTCCGGTAGTTTCCGAGTTCACCCCGACACAACCTAATTTTAAGTTTTTTTTTTTATTTTAACAAAGATTAGAGCCAAAGAACGGCGATTTCAATACAACCGCAATCATTTGCTGAGGCAAAAAACGGGGTACATTAATTGTTGCCGCAGCTTGTTCCTCTAACGAAATCAAGTTTTAAACATGTAGAAATTAAAATATAAATATATCTAAGAATTCTAAGCATTATGTTGTTAAATAGATGCATTCTCATATTTAAAGCACCAAACAAAGGATCATAACTATAGATTTATTTGTGCGGCTCTTTCACACGAAAGATTTCCAGGAACACAAATTTTGAAAGGATGTAATCTCTAAGAACGCTTTTCAAAACATACATTTTGGCGCTAGAAAAAAGAAATGCTTAAAAACGTTAGTAAAATAATATTTAATACTATTTAATTTAAAGCATAATGATTTAAAATGCCATTTTTATGTTATTAACGATTGAATACAGATACTTTTTTTTAAAGGAAACTATCTCTTAAATAAGGAACTCTTGAAACCGTTTTGAACTTAAGAATGCCTGCAGCTTTCAAAGTAGTCTCAAGAGAACTGAATACATGTCAATATCAATATTTCTCAAGATGTATCCCTCTCAGAAGTTAGTGCGCTGGTATTTAAGCAAACAACAAAACTTGCGCAAAGTTCAGAAAAACTTGTTTCGTGTAAAACTGTGTCCCTATAAATCTTTTGAAACAATATCTTGAAAGCAATAAAAACAGATCAAAACTGTGCTTAACAGTTAAAAGCTACCTCAAGAACACTTTTATGAATCCATATACAATAAATACATAGATGTATTTCATTTTCTGAAAATGCACGCAGAAGCCCTACATCAATTTTGTAAAATTTATTCTCGTTGAGCTTAGTATCAATTACTAGATTACCTTAGATAGCTTCAAGCAAATTACTACATCGATAGTACACAGACATTAGTATTTAGTGTGATTGTATTAAATTGTTTTTTCTAAATTAACAGGATTTTTATTTTTGCAACTCCCTTTCAAGGAATTTATATTGAAAAGATTGCAATAATTGCTCTGTGATTAATTATTTCGCAAGTCTAGAAACGTTCTCGATCAAGCAACAGCCAACTTTAAAACAGTCAGTTGAGTGAACTGTATAGTATGCGGACAAGAGAATAAGAAAGAAAATACACTGCAGCAAAAAAAAAACTTTGAAAAGAAACTATAATTTTGACTCGGAAAATCTTCAAGTGCTATATAGTAAATCAAAATATAATTTCAAATGAAAACTCATTATTGACGAAAAATAAAAGCAGAAAAACCATTTACTTCAGTAAGTTGTAAAGACAGTTCCGGTAGCAAAACAAGCCGGTAAGCTAAAGCCGATAATTTGTGGGTAATCTTATTTCAAGTAAAGGAATTTTAGTTGCTTTAGATTTTACCATACAATTACTTGCTGACCAATTAGCTCGGAAAACATCTCAAAGCGGTTAAAGCAACCTTTACATCATGTCCCACACATTTTAAAGGAAATGGAGAAAAGATTAAATGGATAGCTTATTGGATATTATACCCTCTTGAAGGGTGACTCAGAAAACAGTTCCCATTCATGAAATGGCATAACAGACAAACTGATACAACAAAATGAAACGAGTAGAACATTGGACACAAAAGTGCTGTCGTTTGCTGTTCATGCTTTAAAATTTGCTTCTTTCTTTTTATTCTGGGAAAAATGTTCGCAGAACTGTGTACAACAAATTGTAAAACGCAATAAATACGCTGCTATTGTTTAAAAACTATTTTGGAATGTCTATTTGAAAATAATTAAAATCCCATTTATCTTTTAAAGAAATTTATCGGGTATTCATTTCCCATACATGTTGAATTGTTAAGAATTAAGAGTTTTAGAAATATTCATTGAAATGACAAAACGTATGAAATACTTTTGGTTTCAGACTAATTTTGAGCATCATTCATGCTTCCTTATCTATAGCTGACCTATTATGGATATATTTTGCACCCAAGCGAACATTTAGGATTACAAAACTAACTCATTAAAAATTCTACCGTAGCTATGTGTAACACAAGTGTTGGATATATTTGGATAAATAGTATAGACCTGAGAACTTTGAGGTTCAGCGTTGAGTATTAATTATTTGCATATATTTAATATTTTATGGACAAAAATGGAGATTTTGAATTTTTTTATAAATCATTTGATCTGAAGATCCGCAACATTGATTTTTTCTGTGCATTTTTTGACGTGGCTCAGTTATGCTGGATGTCAGGATAATTTTGACACAGTTTAAGATATCAATATAGATTTTTTAACTCCAACTTTTGCGACCAAATCCCTCATGGTCATATAAGTATATTCTGTCGAACGGTAACAATTCTCGTCTTTTCCCTATCATTTTTTTAATACGCGTCAGAAGCACACAATTCACACGCGCAACCACTTCTAATAGCAACTTAACGGAAAATTTTCGACAAGCCATGATCACGTAGCCAAATCCGTTTGGATTAGTCAAGAGCAGTAACGCGTTGCAAAAGAAAAAAATGCTGCTGAGACTGTTTGAAGGCAGAAGAAATGATTTTTCAATTTGCACAGTAACGTAAATATTGTTACGAAAATAAATAATATTTTTGGAGCAAAGCAGAATAAATATCAATTTTATGCAAGAATCAGGCAACAATATTTGATTTTCCTTCAGTATCATGTTAAAAGTTAAAACAATCTGCTTAAAAGGTTAACTGTTTAGTGCTGCTAATATGAGTAAAATACGTTTTGATTTTTAACAAAATAGCTTAACCGATTAGAATATTGAAATAACTAAGAGCTAAGTTTTCAATGCCAAGATAAACAATCGAACTCATTTTGCAAGCAAAACCTAAACAAAGAGCAAGCACAAGTTGTAATGTTCAAACATAACGGAAACCTCAAGATAATTGAAACTCTAATCATTCAAAAAATAAGTTAAAAACAAAGGCTTTTATTTCCTACTTAATTTTATAGCTTCCTTTCAAGTCAGCACAGAAAGACTGCGAGATCTACAAGGTGGCTTTCCAGTGGGCTGTCTTTATAAATTTAAATTGAAAGAGGAAAATATACTAGATAAGTAATTATCATTTATGCATTTAAAACTTTTGTAGTGACTGTCAAAAGGCTTAAAAAATTACACAAAAAACTTTACTGGCAATATATCTCATTGCCATCACCTGTGATAACCATCGCTGCACTGAGGTTAGAAAGCGTCCGGCGCCCTCCAGTCGAGGCGAGGCAGCCCCAGGTCCGGCGGACTCCATCCACAGAGCACGCCACAGGTCCGGCGGACTCCATCCACAGAGCACGCCACAGGTCCGGCGGACTCCATCCACAGAGCACGCCACAGGTCCGGCGGACTCCATCCACAGAGCACGCCACAGGTCCGGCGGACTCCATCCACAGAGCACGCCACAGGTCCGGCGGACTCCATCCACAGAGCACGCCACAGGTCCGGCGGACTCCATCCACAGAGCACGCCACAGGTCCGGCGGACTCCATCCACAGAGCACGCCACAGGTCCGGCGGACTCCATCCACAGAGCACGCCACAGGTCCGGCGGACTCCATCCACAGAGCACGCCACAGGTCCGGCGGACTCCATCCACAGAGCACGCCACAGGTCCGGCGGACTCCATCCACAGAGCACGCCACAGGTCCGGCGGACTCCATCCACAGAGCACGCCACAGGTCCGGCGGACTCCATCCACAGAGCACGCCACAGGTCCGGCGGACTCCATCCACAGAGCACGCCACAGGTCCGGCGGACTCCATCCACAGAGCACGCCACAGGTCCGGCGGACTCCATCCACAGAGCACGCCACAGGTCCGGCGGACTCCATCCACAGAGCACGCCACAGGTCCGGCGGACTCCATCCACAGAGCACGCCACAGGTCCGGCGGACTCCATCCACAGAGCACGCCACAGGTCCGGCGGACTCCATCCACAGAGCACGCCACAGGTCCGGCGGACTCCATCCACAGAGCACGCCACAGGTCCGGCGGACTCCATCCACAGAGCACGCCACAGGTCCGGCGGACTCCATCCACAGAGCACGCCACAGGTCCGGCGGACTCCATCCACAGAGCACGCCACAGGTCCGGCGGACTCCATCCACAGAGCACGCCACAGGTCCGGCGGACTCCATCCACAGAGCACGCCACAGGTCCGGCGGACTCCATCCACAGAGCACGCCACAGGTCCGGCGGACTCCAGCCACAAATCACGCCACTGATCCGGCGAACTCCACTCAGAATCCACGCTACGAAAAGTGTAAAAACACAATTTGGGAACATTTAATAATGAACAAATCTTGTCCCCGAGTCGAGAAAAATAAAATCATGCAAATTAAAAAGACTAACTTGTTGTTCATGAATGGGTAAATCAATTTAAAGAACTTTTCATATACACTGGTGTGCAAAAATTAAGGACGAAGTCGAAAAATTTGCATATCAGCTGAACGATTAGGCAGAGCGGACAGAAAGAGCAATCAGGAGATTAAGTGAGGTGATGTAAGGTAGCACATGCACAGATACGCAGGCAGACGTAATGGGGGATTGTCTGAGTAGTATAAAGCATGCTGTCGGTGTAAGATCAGTATTTCTGGCAAAGAGATTGCACGCCGTATAGCAGTTAAAATCACACCGAGTTGCTGCCTGAGCGAGATCTGGCGAATAATCAATCTGTTAGACGACATCTGATTGCTTTTTCCCGAGGTTGAATCATTGGGAAGTTGGAGGAAGGCCGCAGTGTGACAAGCGTGGCTGCAGAGTTCGGAATTGCTCACAGTATCGTTTCATGACTTTGGAAACAATTTGAAACTAAAGGAACAGCTATCCGGGGGTTCAGTAGTGGTCGTCCACGAGGAACCACACCCACAGATGACCGGTATATTGTCTTACAGGCCAGAAGAAACAGGCGGCAGACAGCGGGAGAAATCGCTAGACACACGACACAGGCGACTGGACGCCCGATGTCGCGTTATACCGTGACCAGAAGACTGCACTGTGAAGGTCTGTTTGTCCGACGCCCTATATGGTGTGTACCTCTAACGCCTGACCATCGAATGCGGCGTTCTCTGTGGTGCCGGGAACACCGGAATTGGAGAGACAATGAATGGGGACGAGTGATCTTTACAGATGAGAGCAGATTCAGTCTGAGTAGCGATTCTCATTGCATACTCATCTGGAGAGAACGGGGAAGCCGCAATCATCCCTCGAATATGCAATTGCCTCGAGTTGCAATCTAGGTTTTCTCAGGGTTTTTTTTTTCTATGCGAGTTTTACGTTGAGAAGGTGTTATTTTAAGCGCATCCTGCTGGTCCTCGTAGTCAATATGTCTTTCCACTGGGAAAATTAAATAGCGATTTTGTTTATCTTTTAACCAAAAAGAGTTATTGCGTAAATCGACATTTATGATCTTTTCAGTTGATCGTGGGTGTTCTAACTTAGGCTTCACTCCTTTGAACTTGTTTGTTCCTTTGAACTAAATTATGGCTCAACTTTCTCAGTCAGAAAGATTTTTTTCATTTTTTTTATTGTATGCTCTTTTACATACATATTAATTGCTTAAAAGCATTGGTGGCAATAATGCACTTAAGCCGAGAAGTATCTACACATAGAGCAACAACTAGTTCTGAAAGTACGCAGCATACATTTGTTATCAGTTACGAACAGCTTGCCAATATATTAACAGCTATGTGTAATTTATACTTTCAAGTCAAACTTCAAAACTAGTTTCAAAAGTAGTATCAAGTATGAAATTAACTCTTAGAGCAGTTTTAAGTAAAATAACTACTTCAGCTGTAACTAATGAGGGAAAAGTCTGATACAAGGAATAATATTTTCAAAACTAAAAATAAAAATCCGTTTTTTAAAACCTGTCAAGAGAACTTTAAGCCAGTAGTATCCTAGATGAATCCATGAGTTCAAACCCAAGTGTGCAGTCACATTTTTAATAACATATCTTATGAGTAGTAATTTTAGTTACATTTATGACTTCTAATTTTTACTCAAGCTCATTTCAAGCTTCGATTTAAATATTTCGTGAATTGATGTAAATGTTACGCATAGACAAGACATGATTTATCTTCGGCTCTCTATGTGATAACGCTAAGCTCAGTAAGGCCTAAAGCAATAAATGCATAATGCTTAAGGTATTTTTCTTATACGATTTGTTTCATCACGTGAACAAAACCCAAGCATGGTGTAGAGAATAAATAACCTGTAATTTGTGAGACTTTTTTTTTTGTAAAGGAGGTGCGCTGTGAATCGCCAATTAATTTTTCATTAGCGTATGGGTTGTAACCATATCTTCTTTAATCTTAAAATCTCTAGTTAGCAAATTACAATTAGGGCATGTATTTAACCAATGTGCTTTCCTTACGAAACAGTGACAAGGGAATGAATGAAAGCTTACCTTGGAAAAAAACCTTTATGTTTTTCTCCTTTTTCTTGGAGAGTCCTCCTTATCCGAGCCTCCCTAGAAAGAAAAATATTTATTATCGCTATTGTTTAAGCAAAATGCAGAAATAGAGCGGAGCGTCTCAGAGACTTCTGAAGACTGAAGGGCTGTTTCAAATGCGTTATTATTTACTAAGAAAATTGTCTTAATCATCAGTTCGACTTTATTTAAAGTATGCTTTCCGAAAGCAAATGCATGAGTCACTAAAAAACAGAAATCGCTTTGCCTTTGCCCATAGAATTTGAAGAGTTTCGTTGATTTTTCAATAATCCCATCTTCAGATACTGACTTTATGACCATGGTATCACCTGGGAAGTATACCTTTCAAACGAGAAAAAAAAAAAAGAATTTTCCAAATTGGTCTATGCGTGTTCAAGTTATCGGAGAGATACATAGATTCCGACGAACTGAGAACGTAATTCTTTGAAGTCTGTTAAAAAAAAGAAACTCTGAATGCGCATAAAATTTTATAAATTTGGCAACTAAAAATTATTTTTCCTTGACTTACTAACATTTTCTAAACTAAAATTTCCTTGGCACTAAAAACTAACCCTTGTTCCTCTCTAGGATTTATTTGTGTGCTAATTTAATTAGAACCATTCAAATCTTAAATGTTTCCTTAGCTAATTTACTTTTCACAATAATATGTGTCATGTAACACTTAATAAAAGTCACATTTATCTTTACTTAGCTCGTTATAGATCAATACCACTTCAGAAACATAGTATCTATCTACTGAGATGTTGCATATATAATAGCGTGGAGTGAAAAAAAAAACGAAATTTCTTTTTGCGAGTTTCTATAGCGCGGAAAAGTTGAGATTGGTGAAGACTTTAAAAATTAAAAAAAAAAAAAATGGAAATCGGATCGGAAAAATGGAAAATTTTGTTTTTACGATTTTTAAAAAAAAAATTGCCAATGTTTTTTTAATGCTCTATGTAAAAACTAGAGTATCAAAAAGATTTGAAAAACCAGGTAGGTTTCTAAAGGCAAAAAACATCAGAAACTTTCCAATTCCATCCCTTAATCTCGAAACCACGGGTTACAGAGATGATTGCTTGGAGCACGACAAAGTTATATCCACCATTTTTACTTTGAAATGTTTCCAACGAAGTAAGTAAGTATTCTATTAAAACAGGTATGTACTACAGACACATAAAATTATTCCCCGCCATTACGCAAGCAGCCGAAAGATGCGTGAAGCTAGTGACGGAGACTTCGCTTCAAGTTTGCAAATTCAAATCAAGAAATGATTACATAAGAGAAACATTAAAATCCAGAATAAATTATCCTCAAGTTTCCAAAAAATACTATTATTAGATTCAACAACAGTTAAAACAATAAGACTTGTGTAGCGAGTGGTAGAAATTTTGCTAAACATTTTATAATCTTCTATTATCTGAAAATGGATATTAGTAAAAAATGGGACTTCTGCATGGTTAGAAGATACATTCAAAATCGAGAAATAAATGTTTGTGTAATATATTGCTTTTTAAAAGGGTTTTCCCTATATTATTAAGAAAAGGGGGGGGGGGATTTTTTTTTTAATTACATAAAAAAAAAGCTGAAATCCTCAATTTCATCTGTTTTTTAGACCTGTTCTTGAATTCGAAAGAATTATTCGATTCAAATATTTCTTTTTAATTCCTCAAGGCTGCACCAATCGCAACTTTTCCATCTTAGACCATAAAACTCTTAACACAAAATTTTGTAAAAAATTCGTAAAAAAACAAAATTTTCTATTTTCCAAAATTTTCAGGCTCATTGCGTGATCGGAAAATATTTTCCGATTTCAAAACTTTTTTGTTCAACTCTTCACCAATTGCAACTTTTCCGCACTATAGCAACTCTTAAGAGTTTTTTTCACTCCTCCCTTATTTATAATAAACAAAATACGACTCGAGCAATTATACTAAAAGAATTTCCTGCTAGCTTCAAAGAATAATTTATTCAGACTTTGAGATGACCAATAATGATTAATACATCTGCGATTTTTAGTTGGTGCGCAAGAGCGCACTCCCCTTAATATCTTGAAGACCCCCCTCAAGAGCTGCACACGAATACCAATGAGGTAGTGAGAAGCAAAGGGATGCAAGTAGAAAAATTAAAAATTTGGAGATAACCAGTACGAATGGTGAACCTCTCCCCTGTCTTGGGGCAAAAAATTGTACTAATAGCCTTAGCAGGTGCTGCTGTACAGCATGATTCGGAAAAAGAATTCAATGAAAGCCTACCTAGGATC
This sequence comes from Uloborus diversus, assembly GCF_026930045.1. Taxonomy (NCBI): domain Eukaryota; kingdom Metazoa; phylum Arthropoda; class Arachnida; order Araneae; family Uloboridae; genus Uloborus; species Uloborus diversus. The sequence continues at coordinate 230,636 of NW_026558365.1, forward strand.
TGATCTTTAAACGCGTTTTATTCGAAACTTAAAATAGTCCACTTGTATCCCTTTGCTTCTCAAAACCTCATACCTTTTTTGATGTCGGTTAATAAGAGAACTCGGAATTTAAATCAGTGAGGTAGGTATGTTGCTGAAAAGAATTAACAGCGCCCTGTAATTTCCCTTTTAGTCGTTTTGCCAAAACAGCGCTGCAAAGCCTCAAAACTGTGGGAAATTATAGAGTGAACAAACTTTTTTGGAAGGCAGAAAATTTTCGAGACTTTTTTTCACATCCAAAAAAGATCAAGGAAGTCAAAAAATGACACTGCCTAAATTTCTCTTCCTATTGTATGAATTTCAAAAGAAACTTTTGTTTCTTAATTAGGAACGCATTAACTCCAATTAATGGAAGAGTAGAAGTCTCTGAGCTTCCGGTTTACAGTAGCTGTCAAATTTTAAATCCACCTCACTGTAATTTTGTATTTTACAAAATGGCTGTTATTTCTTATTTTCTTTAAAATTAGGGAATTCGTGGAATTTATGTATTGAAATCCGTTACAAACACCTGATAGTACATAAGATTTTTTTTTTAATTATATCACTTTGTTTTTTAACAATAGAAAGCAGTAATGGAATTGCAACAAGATTCAGCTACGGAAACAACTTTGCGATTTTCCCGAAATTACTAATCAAAATCCCAGAAAATGAAACCCTATGTAAGTTCTTAGCTGATATCTTGGTGAGCATTCTGCTTACTGAGTGCCGCGGAAGTCAAAATAAATGTAAAGCGATTTGAGAATAATTCCAGAAAAGTGGAATATTCGTCTTTTACGGGAACGCTTTTAACTTCTACAAGCTAACATAGCTATTTTCATTTAAAACAATTCGCGAAAGAGACCCAGTTATATAGAAGCAATTCGAACTGAAAGGTGAGAATTTCAATTGTGGTTTGTGATTGCGTTCATTTATACTTAATATGTATACTGAAAAACTTAATCACTTATTTGGTGCCTTTCTGTACTGCTCAGACCGTAAAAAGCTTATTTACAAGAAACTGCATTTTGGGCATTACTTAAGACAAACCAGAACAATACATACATTTGGGGCAACAGTACATACATATTTGGGACGGAATTAAGGATTGGTTATGTTTTATTAAAGGAATTACTTAAGTGTTACATATTCCTGAAGGTGGTTGGTATAAGCCCCGGATGCTACAGACTTCAAAATTTCCAATTGGATCGTGAGTAGAAAATAAATACGAGTACGTTAAAACAACTTACGTCTAGGCTTTTCCTCCTCATTCCTGGAGATTTTATAGGAGTCACGGGAGGTGACTTAGCAGCTTTTTCTTTGAGTCTTGGTGATCTGCGTGGAGTAGCAGGATCACCTGCTGGAGAGAAAAAAAAAACATGAGATTTATTAAATTAAGAAGCAGTAGAAATTGAAGTTCGTGACTTCGTGACGTCGAAAGTCGAAGTTGGCTTTTCTTACTGATCGGCTGAATTACAGTAACGTGGTGGCTTGGCGCCTTTGGATATAAACAATAGTGTTGCGCGATCATTTGTTTACATTTTAAAGCTACTGTTTATGTAATTTATTGTTTTTCTTTATTTTTCGAAATATTACAAATTGCAAAGAATTGTCTCTTTTTTAAATACTTTTTAGTCATTTTAGTTGAAGAATGTGTTTATTTTACATCGGGAGGGGTGGGGATGAGTGATTTTCACTTATTCAGAGAACTGTTTTTACCTTTATCATTTTTCTAAACGATATCTTTTTCATATGGGGGATGTTGCAGCGGGATTTTATCTTTTGGGTATGGCTGAAAGAACAAACCATCAAGTATGAGAGAAAAAATAGTTAATAAAAC